>NC_056729.1:1678850524-1678973024 GCF_019279795.1 Protopterus annectens
ATGTTTTTTTTTTTTTTGCAAACTTTCCAAACCGTTCATTTGCTGCCTCTTTAAATATCTCACTGCTTAAATTTTGTTGTAATGTATTGTTATGCAGATGTTAAAGAAGCTCCATTTAATGGCTAAATATTACAGTGTCTGCAAAATATCCCAATATCAAAACTAAAGGATCATTTCCATATAGTCTGTGTGTCTCTATTATAGGAAGTTTAAGGTATCACAGTGAAAACTCTAGCTTGGCTGGGGTTTTCTTGCAGTTTTTACTGAATATTTTGTCCGTGACCCTTTGTAACATTTAGCTTGGATGTTAGTTGAGATATTTTGCAAGCTCCTTAATGTTTATGGGGTCAGCTGGGTTTAAAGATCCTGTGTTTCTGAAGTATAGCCAAATTATCCACTTATGTTGTGCTGATGAGGTCCAGAAAACGGCTGAAATATGCATGTCTACAGCTAGTAGGGATTGGCTTTATTGGCCTGAATAACCATAAAGACTTCAAAACTGAAAAGTCATGGGCATTCAGAAGCCATGTAGACTTGATGTCCTTAAGGAGTTATTTGCATAGCATATATCTTATCAGCCTTCATTACAGGAAGTTTAAGGTATTACACAGTGAAACCTCTAGTTTGGCTCAAAAATGACAGGTGTGAAAGCAAGAGGGCACTAAAGAAAGATATACATAAAAAGCTCAGGGGAGATGTAAGGCAGTATTATTCCAGCGAAAGACTGGTGAGTTGTACAACCTTACTAATGAGGTAATAAGTTAAAAAGCATTAATGAAAGTCAAGAATACATAGGCTAGATCAATTGTTGTCTTGTGATAACCCACACTGAGCCTGAAATTGGTTATTGTTGATCAGTGCCCTATGGTGATGGACAAGTGGACAGACGAGATCAGACAGGAGTCCCCATGGACTATGATGTTTTCAGATGACATTGTGATCTGTAGTGAGAGTAGGGAACAGGTTGAGGAGACCCTGGAGAGGTGGAAATATGCTCTAGAGAGGAGAGGAATGAAGGTCAGTAGAACTAAGACAGAATATATGTGGTGTGAATGAGAGGGAGGATAGAGGAATGGTGAGAATGCAGGGAGTAGAGATGGCAAAGGTGGATGAGTTTTAATACTTTGGATCAACAGTTCAGAGTAATGGTGAGTGTGTCAGGATGGAGTGGATGGAGAAGAGTGTCAGGAGTAATTTGTGACAGACAAGTACCAGTAAGAGTGAAAGGGAAGGTCTACAAGAGGGTAGTGAGACCAGCTATGTTATATGGGTTGGAGACAGTGGCACTGACAAAAAGGCAGGAGTCAGAGCTGGATGTGGCAGAGTTAAAGATGTTAAGATTTGCACTGGGTGTGACAAGGGTGGACAGGATTAGGAATAAGTATATTAGAGGGTCAGCCCAGGTTGGACTGTTTGGAGACAAAGCCAGAGAGGCGAGATTACGTTGGTTTGGACATGTGCTGAGGAGGGATGCTCGGTATATTGGGAAAAGGATGCTAAGGGTGAAGCTGCCAGGTAAGAGGAAAAGAGGAAGTCCTAAGTTAAGGTTTATGGATGTGGTGAGAGAAGACATCTAGGTGGTTGTTGTGATAGAGAAAGATGCAGAGGACAGGAAGAAATGGAAACAGATGATCTGCTGTGGCGACCCCTAATGGGAACAGCCGAAAGAAAAAGAGAAGTGCCCTACTCTGGTAAACAAACCCAAATAACTTAAAAGATGTACATCAATTTTAATGAGCAGAAATGGAAAATGAAATAAGCTGTTGGTTTACAAAGCATGAACATATGCAGACTAGACAGGCTGAGATGCCCTTATTTGTCAAGAGAACAATCTGAGTTTCTATGTACCTGAAATCTTTATAGGTGGTGGGCCATGGAACAAAAAGAGTGCTACATATGCTGGGAGTACTTTTGATATATATATATACATATATATATATATATATATATATATATATATATATATATATATATATATATATACACTGTGATTCCTCATATCTAGCTCTGTTGAAACTGTCTTCCCCACCCCCTCTCCCTGTCCTTGGTTGTAGTTTAAATTTGGTGGCTTTTGCAGTGCCCGCCCCACTGTAGATTTGATCTAGGACACTCCCCCAGTCCCATCTCTTTACCGCATTCTACCTAATAAACCCTTTCTGCACTTGCTTTTAGTCCTTTTTAATTTAATTACATTTTTTCAAACTGTGTGTGGACTAATACTGCTACATACTCAAGTGTGCCAGCTTGCACTGCATGTGAATTGTTTTTACTACTGTTTTTGCTACTTTTCTGAAAAAAAAAAAATATCTGCTTTTACTGTATTTGTGTTTCTTCCTACTTTATTTTGCTTTTGCGTCATCTTAAAAGTACTCAATTGTATTTATTACTTCTTGGTGTAACTCATTCTAAGCCTTTTAGTTTAAGCACTTGGGCTTCAGACCAGTTGTTTTACATTAAGAAGGTTTGTGGTCTGTACTGTAGTGGCAGGACAGGTAGCTTACATCCTTCTAAGTTGGGAACTGCTGATTGAGGGCTCAGTGTCAGTTATTCTAAAAGTGTATTAATTCTGGTTTAAGCACTTGGGCTTCAGGCCAGTTATTTTACATTAAAAGGGTTAGTGGTCTGCACTCTTGTGGGAGGAGAGGCTGGACTCTGCCCTTCTGAGCTGGGAATTTCTGATTAAAGGCTTATAGTGCCTGCATATTTGAACTGCTTCTTACTGAAATTGGTACACCTTGTTTGCTGTAGCGTAGACTAGATCCAGGCTTGCTGAATCTAGCTTTGTTTGTATAACTTGAGCACTAATCCAGGCATTGTTTAAAGTATTCAGTTGTATTTACTACTGCTTGGTAGTAACTTGATTAAAGTGTAGCTATCATTCTAAGTCTTTTGGATTAAGCACTTGGGCTTCAGACCAGTTGTTTTACATTAGGAAGGTTTGTGGCCTGCACTGTGGTGGCAGGACAGGTAGCATACATCCTTCTAAGTTGGGAACTGCTGATTGAGGGCTCAGTGTCTGCTATTCTAAAAGTGTATTAGTTCTGGTTTAAGCACTTGGGCTTCAGGCCAGTTATTTTACATTAAGAAGGTTCGTGGTCTGCACTCTTGTGGGAGGAGAGGCTGGACTCTGCCCTTCTGAGCTGGGAATTTCTGGTTAAAGGCTTATAGTGCCTGCATATTTCAACTGTTTCTTACTGAAATTGGTACACCTTGTTTACTGTAGCATAGACTAGATCCAGGCCTGCTGAATCCAGCTCTGTTTGTATGCTTGTTGTTTGTTTGCTTGTTATTTCCCTGAAACGCTAATACCACCTAAAACGCGGCTTTTCAGCACTTCTGTGAATCCCTAGTGATATCTGCATTGCTTACTGTACTCATTTCCTTGTTTCACTTAAAAGAAAGTTACTGTTTGTCGTTTTTGCATTTAAGTTACCTGTAACACATTGCATTTAAGTTACCTGGCACTTGCTCACTAAAGCAATTATATAAGTCAGCACTTAAAAATTAAAAGCACTACACCCTCACAAACTCCGCTTGAGTACCTTTTTCCCCATTGGCCCTTTTTTTTCAATTATAAAGGAATTCCCAATACTATTCTAGCATGTCCAAAGGTCAGTTGTCATTCTTCTCTCCAGTCCAGTTGGTGAATATGGGAATCTTGAGGCAATGTTACAACTGCCTCATGTACACAGACAACCCTCTCCTCCTCCCAACAAATTCCAACACATGTGAGAGATGCATCCATATAGCCAAACTGGAGGCTAAGCTCTCTCAACTCAGTACTGGCGTAACCAGTCAGTAGAAGGAAACCACACTCACTACAATTCCAGTCTCACATAGACCTACCATGACAGCAAACCAAACACATAAACACACAAAAACATACTCGGAGGCTCTAAATAAAAAACTGCCTAAGCAGCAGAGACCTCCAAAGCAGACACCCAAGCAACCGCTACCCCAAAACAAAACACATGCAACACATAGCTCACAAAGCCAGTGTGCCGAACAGTCACAGCCCTTAAGGCTAAACAACACACCTGATACACTTGTAATAGGTGACTCTATCATCAGGCACACTGACGTCCTGCTCACCAGGCTGAACAAGGAGAAGGTCACGGTGAGCTGCCTGTTGGGTGCTAGGATTCAGCACATAACACAAGAACTCAGGTCACTCCAAGGCAAGTACAAATATGACTCAGTCATTGTCCATGCTGGTGTGAATGACCTGAGACGTACCTCCCTGGACTACATGAAAAGAGACATAGAGGAGCTCTCTGAGCATGTGGCCCAGGCCGGTATGACCCTGACCTTGAGTAGCATCTTACCCTCACCAAGAATGATGCCACAATATGAAGACAAGATGATCAATTTCAACAATTGGCTTAAGTATTGGTGTCATTCAAAGGGGATCCAATGCCTGTCAGCCTGGGATGACATGCTCGACAAGCCACGATGCTTCACTAGGGACGGCTTGCACCTGTCACCCCTGGGCTTTCGGATATTGGCAAAGGCTCTTGCTACCCCCATAGTGCCTTTTTTAGGCAAGGCTCAAAAGACAAACCCACCTCCATAGGTATCACAAGGGATAAGAAACTAAGAGTAATGCTACTCAACGCCAGAAGTCTAAACCTCAAGATGCACACACTCGAAACTCTCCTTAGCATGGAGAACATCGATATCTGCACAGTAACAGAAACCTGGTTCAAGGCTCCCGAGAGCACCCCAGCACTACCAGGTTATACCTCATACCATGCTTTTCGGCCCCAAAACTTGGACCGACCCACAAAAAGAGGGGGAGTATCAATATTCGTCAAAGATACCCACACCTCCAGGTTGGTGGCACAGCAAGAAGCATCAGAGACTATCCATGTGCAACTAACAGTGGGTAAAACGGCCTTCCAGTTTATAGCCTGCTACAGACCACCCTCCCTAACCCAGGAACCCCACTCGGCCTTCCTGAGAACACTGGAAAATATGAAGGTCTCTCCAAACACCATTATATTGGGCGACTTCAACTACCCAAACATAGACTGGGAGCATTACTCTAGCTCCAACACCCTAGGCCAAAGGTTCCTAGAATTTATAAACTCAAATTTATTTATTTATTTATTTATTTAACATTTGTTGACCGGGAATGTCCGACTCCACAGGCCTGTTTGGGAGAAATGCTCCAGATGCATGTCTTTGTCTTGAATGAGGAAACCGACCGAGTGGAGGAAGGAACAAACACACGGGAGAGGGACATGCAAACTCACAGAAGGCACCCCAGCCGAGGGAATCGAACCAAGAGACTCTTGCTGTGAGGTTCCCCAGCGCGGGATGGGAGAAATGCTCCAGTGCATGTCTTTGGATGGTGGGAGGGAAACGGGGAGGAAGGAGAAACCCCTGCGGAACACAGGAAGACAATGCAACACCCCAGGAAACCCCAGCAGCAGAATCGTCTCAGAGAACCTCTTGCTGTGAGGTGACAATGTTAACCACTGCACCAAATGCTATGGAACAACTTGTTACCACTCCCAACAAGAGGGGAAAACATACTGGACCTGATCATCACCAACATGGGGACTCTATGCTCCAGACCAGAAGTGTATCCCTCACTAGTAAGATCAGACCATAAACTAATCTCACTGGATATTCACATCCCAACCCCACCCCCTGCCCAGAAAACCACAGTGAAAAACTTCTCTAAAGCAAATTTCACACTCCTCAAAACCAAGGTGGAATCCTTCAAAGCCCCCAGGCCTGTGGAAAATATGGCCCAGACCGCAGAATCCTTTATAAACGCATTCTATGAACACCTTCAGGAATGCATGGATCATGCGATCCCAAATAAAACCAAGACCCAATCCTCCAAAGGCAGACGTCCTGTCTGGTGGACCCCATCCATAAACAAACTATACAATAGAAGGAGGAAGCTACTAAATGATAGAGCAAAATTCCAAAAAGGGAAGGCATCTCTGATCAGTATTAGCAAAAAACTACGGGTACTCATAAAATCGTCTAAGGCCAGCTTTGAGAGAAAAATTGCACAGGACACTAAGAATAATCACAAGGCTTTCTTTAGTTATGTTAGGAACCTGTGTGGTAATTCCCAGATATGCTCAGAATTAGTCCAAAATAACAAAAAATACACCAAACCCACAGACATTGCCAACATCCTAGCTGACAGATTCAGCACAAACTCCCCCCCCCCCACCAAAAGGGCAAATATCTATCCCAGCAGAGTGCTGCCCACCTGATATCTCAGATGCTCAGGTATGAGCCGCCCTCTCCAAAGCAAAAAACACAGCATCAATGGGACCAGACGGTGTCCCGGGCTGCGTCCTACATGAACTCCAAGAAGAGCTAAACCCAAACATAAAACTACTGTTCAATCTCAGCCTTACTACAGGATATGTACCCAAAGAGTGGCGTACAGCAACTGTGGTCCCTCTCCACAAAGGTGGTGCCTCAACAGATCGTGGAAACTATCGCCCCATAATTCTGACTAGCTTGGTCTGCAAAGCTATGGAAAGGATCATCATGGACCTCATAAATAAAGATATTGGGGACCTACAGACACTGGATCGTACCCAGTTCGGCTTTAAGGGCAGATCCTGCCTCTTAAACCTGGTTGATTTCTTTGAAACAGTCACCAAGGCCATTGACGAGGGGAAGGTGGTCCACACAGCCTACCTGAACCTCGCAAAAGCCTTCGATACAATACCCCACTCGAGCATTATAGATAAGCTCACCAGCTTAAATATAAACCCCTATGTCACTAGATGGATTGCAAACTGGCTCTAGGACAGAACCCACATGGTTAGAATTGCTGAAGCCATGTCAGACTCCAAACCAGTTACAAGTGGCGTCCCACAAGGCTCAGTCCTGGGACCTCTCTTGTTCAGTATATATTTCTCGGAGGTACAGACCAACACGGAAGGACTGTGGCTGACCAAGTTCGCAGATGACTGCAAACTGGGTGCCATAATCGACTCTCCAGCCAACACAAGCATCCTCCAAAAAGGTCTCACAGAGACGGATAACTGGTGCCAGAGCCATGGCCTCAAGCTAAACGCCAAAAAGTGTATAGTCACCCCCTTTGGCAAAAACAAAGTGCCCACAAATTACCACATAGGTGGTAATCCATTAAGTACAGAAGAAGTAATTAGGGACCTGGGGACCCAAGTTGATAGCAATTTCTCATTTGACAACCACGTGGCCAAAGTGGTTAGAAAACATTTTATATAGCCCACCTAATCATGAAGGGATTCACATCTAGATCAGGGGAGGTCATCGTGCCTCTTTACTCATCCCTCATCAGGCCCATAATTGAGTACAATGCCCCTTTTGGGATGTACCTTACCAGACACCTGCAGCAACTGGAAAGACCCCAAAAGTACCTCACCAAGAGGATCAAAGGGCTCAAACAGATGCCATATGCTGCCCGGTTAAAGAAACTCCAGCTCTACTCAGTGGCATACCGCCTGTTCAGAGGTGATCTCTGCCTGACGTATAAAGCCATGTCCAACCCGGAATTAATGGACATGCTGCACCTCAGAAAATCAAAATCCCATCGAGCTACGTGCTCGAGACTTGAACCTCAGCACCGAAATAAATAGGACATGCTGGAGGGACAGATTCATAACCCAGAGGCTCCCTTCACTCTGGAATAAAATCCCAGTCCAGGTTAGGCAGAGTCCCTCATTGACTCTCTTCAAGAGGAATCTTGATGAGTGGATGGGAGATCGTAGGTTTACCCCGGGTATCACTTCTGTGTCACTGTTAGACAGAGGCACAGTATACTAACCTCAAAAAGGGCATAGCAAAATTAATTTAAAATGGGTGGCGAAAGCCAAACACATTCTGGCTAGGCTTATAAATGCCCTAGGGCAGATAGCCTAGTATGAACCTATGAACCTATGAACCTATATATATATATATATATATATATATATATATATATATATATATATATATATATATACACATATATATATATATATATATATATATATATATATATATATATATATATATATATATATATAGTACTTGCGTATTATCGCAACAAGATTTTCGCGGTATTGCTGCTTGCTTCTCGTTGTGTCAAGTAGCACCGAGAAAGTATTAAAAACCTCAGAAACAAGTTTTCTTTAATGTTTTCTGGTTTTAGGAAGGTTTATCGGTTAAACAGCTGAAAAAGGAAGGTTTGAAAATAGCCTTCCCCTTTACTTTGGAGTGGTTGCGTTTGCACGTGTATTTGGCTGGAAAGTACTTTGCCAGTTAATCGTGCATATGTTAGGTGCTTTTCGGAGATACCTTCACTTATTTTTCAGCTGTAGTTTTGTAGGTTAACCTTAGTGACAGAAAATTGCAGGAATTAAGGGCTTGCAAGAGTGATGTGGGCATGATGTTGACAGGTAATCTGGGGTAGGTTTTCATGGCACTGCCGTGATGGCAGAAGGGAGTTACCAGGTGTGTGGTTTGTTTTGTTTTGGTGGGTACGTTTTGGTGTTGTGATAGTGGCATATTGGGACAAACTCTGGTGATGTACCTCAGGGATTTCTGCATGTTTTACAGCTGGAAAGCTATGCGTGGCTCACTCATTGTTTTCCTGTTGGTATGTGTGTGGGTGGGGGGAGTTATTAGCGATTGCACTCAGTTAGCCCTTCAAAGCAGTTATTCTGCTGTGGAACGCACATCACACAGCATGACTGACATGAGTTAATCTCCGAAAAAGGGACAAGCTATTTTACAATATTATTTTCTCAGCGTTTTCAAGGTTAAATAGTACTACCAATTACAAATATTACAGAAAAGACTTTATTTCATTTTAATACTGTCAATTTCATTTTCTAAAGGAAAACCAAAGCAACCAGCATTAGCGTGAAAATCTGGTTGCGATAATATGTAAGTACCATATATATATATAAATATATGGGTCCACTATGTAATCCCGAAATACTGAAATCCCGAATTTCAGTATTTCAAAATTACATAGCTGAAAATACAACATCCCGAAACCCCATAGCGAAATTTAAAATCATGAATATACACTACACATACAGCACACACAAACATACACAAACTCCCCCCCACAATCAAATATATAATCCTACACTACAGATAAGCAGGGGGCAAGCCCCCCTGTGCCCCCAACACCACCCTACTTAAATAGTCTAACTCAGAGATTGCACAAATAGACACACAAAGGAAACTCACACTCACACACTTTACAGTCCCTCAAACACACAAATCACAGTCACAACACACACTTACACACACCAAAGCCCCTAACCAACACACTTGCACATACATACTTACCTAAACTTCCACCCATCCATTCGCACACCGCACCACCAGAAGCGCTAATTCAACATCTCTGAACTTCGGGAGTTTTGAATTTCTCGCTTTTGCGGGTTTCGGCATTTAGTGCTTTCTGCTATGTAATTTTGAAATACTGAAATTCGGGATTTCAGTATTTCGGGATTACATAGTGGACCCATATAAATATATATATATATATATATATATATATATATATATATATATATATATAGTTTATGGAGTGACCTCAGGAGAGTTTACACTCATTTCATACAATACAGATGCGAATTCCCCCACCTCAAAATGATATGCGGGGGTATGGGATCACCATAATTCTGCTAAGCACCTAGTCAAATCAAATAATGTTGCCAGCTACAAACGCAAACACACGCACATATTATACATGCATATATCAGCCCCACTAATATCATTTTAAGCACTATAAACTATATATACTATAAATGAAATATTTTACAGCTAATACTAAATCTTCAAACCTAATGCTAGACTTTTGAACCAAAATACTGTGCAAAATTCTTGGATATGAAACACTTCCCTGTAAATCACTACTGCTGCTGCTGTAAACTATCAATGAACATTCATTCTCCAATTACCCATGTAATCTATTTCAGAGTCGCCGGGAAACCAAAGGATAGCCTAATACTCAGTGGACACAGAGCACAGAAACTCGTTCGTGCTGGGGCACCAGACCATTGCAGGAGATGCATGCATGCTCACTTATTCTCACACGTACACCTATGAGCAATTTGTTTACCAGGAAAGTGTGTTAGGCACACCTGGCTAATGACTTACTTACAGTTGTATACAGGCAAATGGAATGATTCCATCAGTCTCCAAGGACTATACGATAAAGGCCTATAACAAATATCATCCTCTGTGGTAAGTGCTCAGACAGTTTACAACATAGAAAGGAGCACTTTCAAAGAAACTGTGAGCTGTTTACAATAATTTATTAAACTGTGAATGACGTTTTTAATTTTTTTCAGTTTGTTGCATTCTGCCATTTGGCACTCCATGATATCTCTGTTGTTGTCTGATCATACTCACAAGGAAAATAATTAGACAACATTAGAAAAAGTTACACTATGAGCTGCTAGACCTTGCTTTTCCAATACATATAGGAATGTAGCTAAAGTTGAAGATATGACAAGCGGGGTGGGTTGTCAGTATGATATTAAACTGGCTAGCAGTCACAAAATACACACTGAACAATCACTCTGACAAGTGAAACAATTACTGTGATCTAGTTCTTTAATTTCAGACATTTGCAGTCTGTTTGCATTGACCCCAGTGTTCCTTAAAATCATCTTTTATTTTCAAAGAAGACAAAAAACACACTGTATAAAGTCAATAAACAGATATAGAGGATGGAAACTTGTTTAAACATCTTAGCCGTACATCATTTTTACAAGCGTATTTAAATTCATCATTCCAGAAATGCTCACAAGATACATCTTTAAGAGACAGTCAAAGCTTTAATGGAAAATCCTACAGCTGAGATCTTTAATATAACAAAGATCTGGCCAGTTCCCAATCATTTCAGCAAACTCAGCATGGGACAGCATTAAATCAAAGTGTGTACAGTGGATGATTAAACTGAATAACATGACTCAGTATTTGAAATAGTTTTGACATGTTGTGGTTATATCAGATGTACACTGCAAGATTAATCATGTGTGCAGCGGTTTTGTGGGTGGCATTACACAGAACATTTAAATAAGATGTTAGAATCCAGCCAAAGAAATTGCAGATTTGGTTCATCATTTCTAAAACATGAAAACAAGGAAGAGCTGTGCAGATTTTTTTTTTTTAAGAGAGAGAGTGAGAGAGAGAGAGAGAGAGAGAGAGAGAGAGAGAGAAAAGTCTAATTCAGGCTTGGCAGTGGTCTCATTAAAACTATGTTATTATCTTTTTACTTGTATGTTATGCTACACTGATAGAAACAAAACTTGGATCATTTTATATTTCAATTATCTATAAAAGTTTAAAGTAGTAGTAAGGTATACTATCATAGTCACCTAAAACATTTTCACGGACTGTCTCACTGTGTATGACTAAAACTTTTTCTTTACTGGTAATACATACAACTGGAGCTGAGAAAAGGCTTATACCAGAGAACTTAGAACAAACAACCCAGCCATAACACAATGGCAAAACCTGTTTAATAAAGACTTATTCGTGCCAAGATCGAGTAACCTAAACATGGAATTATTTTCCAATGGAGACTTCAGTTCACAGACTACCTGTGTTAAGAGGCCCACATGTTTCACATTTGTTGAGCATCACTATTAATAGGATCACCCCTCCTTCACCAGACCTGCACAATGGCTCCTCTAACTACACCCCATCAGCCTGTTTGTTCCATTGTTGGTGAGAGCTCAGCATCTCCGGAATAGGCAAGAGCCCTAATGGCCATTCTTTCCTGTCTGGGAAGCTTAATTAGTCCATCCATTCCCTCTCTGGCAAGTGTCTGGTTGTAGGGGGCAGGCCAGCTTCATATCTCCAGGAAAAGCCAATCCATCATTCAAAAGGTGTCTTTCTGGCTCACAGTTGCTGCCCAATAAGGAAAAGGGATTCATGTCAATCTGTTGACAGAAGTTTCTTTAACTGCTTATAGAGCAAAAATAATTATGGTGAAACACCTCACAAAAACTTTTTATTTTTGCAAGGGACAACCCCCCCCCCCCCCACACACACACACACCCCTGAAATGATATACCTAGTCTGATATGGCACAACAGTACAGAAAAGGGAAAACTTCAGTGATGCTGAAAGGTGTTTCAGCACAATGTCACCAATCTATCAGCACTCAAAGAACTGGCTATCGATAGAGTGACTTTATCTGTAGGAGAAGCAGGCATTCTTGCCCTGATACACAACTCCCCCTGCCTCTGAGTCCATAAACAAACTCAGCATTGACAGTGAGAGCCAACCTGATCATGAGTGATACAGCCAGTCACTACTAGATGTCACCAAAGGCCTGAGCATAGCCCTCCATCCACCCTGAGAAGTTAAGCAAGCTGCTGTCAGTCACTCAGCCTCATCTCCTTTTCAGCCCCCAACCCTTGTAACATGATTTGTATCTTTATGAAACCCTCTACTTAAATACTTAGATTGTTGCTAGCTACGAAACTGTCATGGAGGCAGCAGTATGAAGACCATTGTTAATCACTTATAAAGTGAGTTAACATTCAAGGCTGAATACAGCTGCTGAAAAATTATATTGGCTAACTAAACTAATACAGGCAGACAAATGTGCAAGCATGTGCACACAGAATGATAAAAAAAACACAGAAGAACTCAGGTATGACCAAGGTTTCCAGTTTCAGTTAATGTTTTAATGTTAAAAATTAAGCGCTTTTGCAGCAAAATCTGCTTCATCAGATGCGAATACAACTGAAATGTACTTTTTATACAACCTCTAGCAAGCACTAGTAGTCACATGATATAAACTGAGTAAAAACAATTAACATCATAGGGTGTAACTTAAGCTTACTACCCTGCTGAATGAAAGAAATGCTTGCAAGGATGCACTGCTATCAATGGAAAGCACTTGTAAAAATATATAAAAAATTCATACATATATATATATATATATATATATATATATATATATATATGAATATAAAAAACACATATACATATGTAATACACAGTCTTCTAAATACAACTTTAAATATAGGTTCATAGGTTCTTACTAGGCTATCTGCCCTAGGGCATTTATAAGCCTAGCCAGAATGTGTTTGGCTTTCGCCACCCATTTTAAATTAATTTTGCTATGCCCTTTTTCGAGGTTAGTATACTGTGCCTCTGTCAAACAGTGACACAGAAGTGATACCCGGGTTAAACCTACAATCTCCCATCCACTCATCAAGATTCCTCTTGAAGAGAGTCAGTGAGGGACTCTGCCTAACCTGGACTGGGATTTTATTCCAGAGTGAAGGGAGCCTCTGGGTTATGAATCTGTCCCTCCAGCATGTCCTATTTATTTCAGTGCTGAGGTTCAAGTCTCTCAAGCGCGTAGCTCGATGGAATTTGGATTTTCTGAGGTGCAGCATGTCCATTAATTCCGGGTTGGACATGGCTTTATACGTCAGGCACAGATCGCCCCTGAACAGGCGGTATGCCACTGAGTAGAGCTGGAGTTTCTTTAACCGGGCAGCATATGGCATCTGATTGAGCCCTTTGATCCTTGTGGTGAGATACTTTTGGGGTCTTTCCAGTTGCTGCAGGTGTCTGGTAAGGTACATCCCAAAAGGGGCATTGTACTCAATTATGGGCCTGATGAGGGATGAGTAAAGAGGCATGATGACCTCCCCTGATCTAGATGTGAATCCCTTCATGATTAGGTGGGCTATATAAAATGTTTTTCTAACCACTTTGGCCACGTGGTTGTCAAATGAGAGACTGCTATCAACTTGGGTTCCCAGGTCCCTAATTACTTCTTCTGTACTTAATGGATTACCACCTATGTGGTAATTTGTGGGCAGTTTGTTTTTGCCAAAGGGGATGACTATACACTTTTTGGCATTTAGCTTGAGGCCATGGCTCTGGCACCAGTTGTCTGTTTCTATTAGGCCCTTTTGGAGGATGCGTGTGTCGGCTGGAGAGTCTATTATGGCGCTCAGTTTGCATTCATCTGCGAACTTGGTCAGCCACAGTCCTTCCATGTTGGCCTGTACCTCCGAGAAATATATACCAAACAAGAGAGGTCCCAGGACTGAGCCTTGTGGGACGCCACTTGTAACTAGTTTGGAGTCTGACATGGCTCCAGCAATTCTAACCATGTGGGTTCTGTCCTTGAGCCAGTTTGCAACCCATCTAGTGACATAGGGGTTTATATTTAAGCTGGTGAGCTTATCTATAATGCCAGAGTGGGGTATTGTATCGAAGGCTTTTGCGAGGTCCAGGTAGGCTGTGTGGACCACCTTCCCCTCATCAATGGCCTTGGTGACTGTTTCAAAGAAATCTACCAGGTTTAAGAGGCAGGATCTGCCCTTAACAAAGCCGAACTGGGTACGATCCAGTGTCTGTAGGTCCCCAATATCTTTATTTATGAGGTCCATGATGATCCTTTCCATAGCTTTGCAGACCAAGCTAGTCAGGCTTATAGGGCGATAGTTTCCAGGATCCATTGAGGCACCACCTTTGTGGAGAGGGACCACAGTTGCTGTACGCCACTCTTTGGGTACATATCCTGTAGTAAGGCTGAGATTGAACAGTAGTTTTATGTTTGGGTTTAGCTCTTCTTGGAGTTCATGTAGGACGCAGCCCGGGACACCATCTGGTCCCATTGATGCTGTGTTTTTTGCTTTGGAGAGGGCAGCTCTTACCTGAGCATCTGAGATGTCAGGGGGGCAGCACTCTGCTGGGATAGATATTTGCCCTTTTGGTGGTGAGGGGGAGGAGAAGTTTGCGCTGAACCTGTCAGCTGGGATGTTGGCAATGTCTGTGGGTTCAGTGTATTTTTTGTCATTTTCGACTAATTCTGAGCATATCTGTGAATTCCCACCCAGGTTCCTAACATAACTAAAGAAAGCCTTGTGATTATCCTTAGTGTCCTGTGCAATTTTCCTCTCGAAGCTGGCCTTAGACGATTTTATGAGTGCTCGTAGTTTTTTGCTAATACTGATCAGAGATGCCTTCCCTTTTTGGGATTTTGCTCTATCATTTAGTAGCGTCCTCCTTCTATTGTATAGTTTGTTTATGGCTGGGGTCCACCAGACAGGACGTCTGCCTTTGGAGGATTGGGTCTTGGTTTTATTTGGGATTGCATGATCTATGCATTCCCGAAGGTGTTCATAGAATGCATTTATAAAGGATTCTGCAGTCTGGGCCGTATTTTCCACAGGCCTGGGGGCTTCGAAGTATTTGACCTTGGTTTTGAGGAGTGTGAAATTTGCTTTAGAGAAGTTTTTCACTCTGGTTTTCTGGGCAGGAGGTGGGGTCGGGATGTGAATATCCAGTGAGATTAGTTTATGGTCTGATCTTACCAGTGAGGGATACACTTCTGGTCTGGAGCATAGAGTCCCCATGTTGGTGATGATCAGGTCCAGTATGTTTTCCCCTCTTGTGGGAGTGGTAACAAGTTGTTCCATAGCATTTGAGTTTATAAATTCTAGGAACCTTTGGGCTAGGGTGTTGGAGCTAGAGTAATGCTCCCAGTCTATGTTTGGGTAGTTGAAGTCGCCCAATATAATGGTGTATGGAGAGACTTTCATATTTTCCAGTGTTCTCAGGAAGGCCGAGTGGGGTTCCTGGGTTTGGGAGGGTGGTCTGTAGCAGGCTATAAACTGGAAGGCAGTTTTACCCACTGTTAGTTGCACATGGATAGTCTCTGATGCTTCATGCTGTGCCACCAATCTGGAGGTGTGGGTATCTTTGACGAATATTGATACTCCCCCTCCTTTTGTGGTTCAGTCCAAGTTTTGGGGCCGAAAAGCATGGTATGAGGTATAACCTGGTAGTGCTGGGGTGCTCTTGGGAGCCTTGAACCAGGTTTCTGTTACTGCACAGATATTGATGTTCTCCATGCTAAGGAGAGTTTTGAGTGCGTGCATCTTGAGGTTTAGACTTCTGGCGTTGAGTAGCATTACTCTTAGTTTCTTATCCCTTGTGATACATATGGAGGTGGGTTTGTCTTTTGAGCCTTGCCTAAAAAAGGCACTATGGGGGTAGCAAGAGCCTTTGCCAATATCCGAAAGCCCCAGGGTGACAGGTGCAAGCCGTCCCTAGTGAAGCATTGTGGCTTGTTGAGCATGTCATCCCAGGCTGACAGGCGTTGGATCCCCTTTGACTGACACCAATACTTAAGCCAATTGTTGAAATTGATCATCTTGTCTTATGTCATATAACATTTATAAATTTATAAAAGTGTATATATAAAAATATACATAAAGAATTACATATATAAGTAAACACACTTTATTAATGATGCATTTAAAAAGAGAAAACTAAACAATGGTCTAGATTTAAGCTTGGGTTTAAATGGCACATATTCGTTTAAACCATGCTCTGAACCTCCCCTAAGTCTAATAATCCATCTGGCCTCTAACTGCTCAGTCATATTACGTATGTCTTCCCCCCGATGTTGTCAAAAATTCTGCCTATGGCCATAAACTTAAAAGTGTGTTCCGAGTTAGTACCAATAACATGCTTGGCCAAACCACTAACTTTATTTCTCCTACTGATATAGTAAATATGTTCTTGAATCCTTTCTCTGAAGGGTCTGTCTGTTTTGCTTATGTAGAATTTTTTACATTTAATGCAATGAGCTAAATAAACTATAAGTTGACTGTCACATGTAGCTTGCACCTGAAAGTGAAACACTCTGTTCTGGTCTGGATGTTCAAAGCTTGCTGTGTTGTCAATGTATTTACAATAGTTGCATTTGCCACATGAATATGTTCCAACTGCTCTATTAGACTGAAAAGTGTTCTTAGGATAGCATAATTGCCTTTCTGACTTCAAATATGCAAGGTTACGGAGAGTGTAGCTTTTGAGATAAATTACAAAATGGTAGCATTAACCGACTTCCATCCCTTCTCCAGAGGTCAGTAACAGGCAGAGTACAATTGTAAGCCTGACAGCAGACAAGATAGCTTGTAAACTGGAGGTGTGAAAGTAATTAAAAAGAGGCACCGAACCTGGAATGCAAATATACATGAATGTTTTGCCAGAGAAAGACATTAGACAAGGAGATATACTGTCAGGAAATATATAGGACAGAGAGCAAATCATTTTTATTATTTACATGTTGACAATGTAAGTTAACTAGTCATTTTTAGATCCTTCCCTTTTCAGCCAGAGCCAGAATGGCAATGTAATAAATCACACACAACACACACATTATATATTAAAACACACATATATATATATATATATATATATATATATATATATATATATATATATATATATATATGAATACATGCCCATGTAGACATGCACATATGTGTGCAAGTGTGTGCGTACTCATGCAGAAAATGTTGTGGTAGAACTAAAACCAGCATTTTTTTTATGGGGAGGAATACAGAGTTTTCAGAGAAAACCCATTCAGACACCATGACCTAGAGTGTCGCTTTCGTGTTAGCACATGAATAAATGAGTCTTCGTGGGTTCTGTTTAAGCAGCTTTATTCTATACAAACACATTACTGTAAAGCTTATTTGACTATGACTAAGTAACTTACATACAAACTAACTGCTGTGATCGTACATGCTTACACACTGGCTGCTTCTTCAAAATGGCACTAGGGATTGCACATGTCTGGAATATATACATGCACACACAGCCTCGCATGCTTCCTTAAAGAAGTACCACACACACGCAGCACTCTGATCTATATCCTCCCTCTTAGAAATAGATCATCCAATTTGTCATGAGATACTTAGCATGCAGACATCACAAATAATGTAGAGACATGCATTATACAATACTAGGTACACATCTATATACAATCAAGTCCACATTTCTGTGTATTTCACACTGGGTTTAGAAACTCATCCATATTGTGTGATTAAAACTGAGAATCAGTTTTAGCAACTGGAACAATCTCTGCAAAATAGTTGACCTGTAGAATGTTTGAATTACTCTCTGGAACAGAATCAGACTTTTAAACACAAACTGGTCTGGAAACAATGTCTGACTCGGTCTTTGATTTAGAGTTTGCATCACAGATACAATGTTGTGATTGCAATGGTGATGGTCCTGGTACAGGAAGAAGATGTCTGCGATTCCTCCTATACTCTACACCCTCAGAGCTTACCCAATAAGATCTCGGCTCAGCACAGTTGCCTGTTATCTGTCCTATTCAATCAAAACCTTTCATTGTCTGGATTTGTACTGTCTCTCCTTCTCTCAACGAACAAGGAAATCTGCTCGATCTGTCATAACTAGATTTCTAGATATTATGCTTCCTCAACAATTGTGTCTTGATGGTTTTATTGTTCTTAGAGTTAGGCTGCAACAAGCTTGAAGAAATAGGTAACGTAGTTTTAGTTTGTCTGGAAAGTAGTCTTTGAGCAAGCGAGCCAAGAATATTGTCACGAGGTATGTTTCTGAGACTAAATAAATTCAAGAATACATCAGTATTGTCACGCTTTGACTTTTCAAGTAATTGCTTTGCACTCTGCACTACATGTTCAGTTAGATCATTTGACTGAGGATAGTCAGGACTATTAGTGACACGTACAAAGTCCCATTCTCTTGTAAATTTCTGAAACAACTGGCTAGTAAATTGAGTACCATTATCAGAATAAAGCTTGTGAGGACTACCGTGAACTGAAAAATGATGTTTAAGCTTAGTGATGACAGCTGTTGAGGTTAAGTTTGGCAGCAGATCAATTTCAAACCAGTTTGAGAAAGACTCTACCAAAACCAAATAGTGTTGATTATTCCATTCAAAGATATCAGCTGCAACAGTAGACCAAGGTAGTTCAGGTATTGGCTTTAGCTGAAGTGGTTAATTCTGCAAATGTGTTCTGGTACCATTACATATCGAACAACAAGAAAGAAGACTATCAATGTCTTTGGATAATGAAGGCCAAAATGCTAGTTCTCTAGCCCTTCTCGTAGTGAATGATAAAACTGGGTGGCCACGATGCAAAATCTGAATGTATTCATGCTGTAATGAAGCAGGAACAATTATTTTAGGACCTTTGAAAATGATACTATCTTCCATCAGTAATTTATCTCTGTAGGGAAAGTATGATTGCACCTCAGGTGATGCACTAGATTGTTTTGACGGCCATCCGACACTGATGTAGTGATTGAGCTTTTGTGAAATTCGATCAGCCATAGTGTGATCTCTGAACTCATCAAGTCTAGTGGTGGAAAAATTATGCACTGACATTACATCAAAGTCAAAATTTTCAGCATCAAGCAGTTCTGTTGTACTTCTAGGCAATCTGGATAAAGTATCAGCCAGATAAAGCAATTTACGTTTAGTGTAGACCATTTTGAAATTGTACTTTTGCAATTAGAGCATCATTCTTTGTAATCTTGCCTGAGCAGATTGCATAGGTTTCTTTAAAATAGTAACTAGAGGCTGATGATCAGTTTCAATTTGAATAGCTCGACCCTAAATATAACTGTGAATCTTGGAACATGCAAAATCTATTGCTAGAATTCTTTCTCAATTTGAGCATAATGCATCTCAGTTTAAGTGTCCTAGATGCATAAGCTACTGGTCTGCCATCTTGTAGAATAACTGCACCAAGGCCAAAATTAGAAGCATCATAGCACAGAACAACTGGTTTATTCACATCATAGTACCTTAACGTAGGGGAGGTAGCAATTTTCTGCTTAAGGTCATCAGATGCCTTCTGATGATGTTGTAACCATGACCATACGACATTCTTTCATGTTAGCTCTCTTAATGGTGCTGTCATCTCACTGAAATCTGGTATAAACATGCCCAAATTGTTGACCATGCCCAGAAAATGCTGTAAACTCTGCAAATTATCTGATGCTGACATCTCCAAAATAGCTGTTCATTTGGTTGGGTTGGGTTTTAAGCCTGTACTTGTAAACAAATGTCCTGCATAGGTTACATCTGGAAGGGTCTATATTATATAAATGAAGGATTAAAATGTCGACTTACCTTTGATCAACCCCTATTTCTTGAAGCTGCACAACATCAAACCCTCAAATCATCGATTTCTTTCCAAGGGAAAGAAATCGGTAGCCCAAACATGCACACTGCATTACAACAAACACTATAAAAATGGGGGGCTTCGCCCCACCCCCAACTAAATATACTAACACCGAGATCACACTACAGTCGGGAAAAGGGCAAATTTAAAAGAATGGCCAACCGATTTCTTTCCCTTGGAAAGAAATCGATGAGTTGGCCATTGACTGTTGTGCAGCTTCGACAAATAGGGGTCAATCAAAGGTAATTCGATATTTTAATCCTTTGTTTATATAATATTGACCCCTTCTGGAAGTCTGAATTTGCACTTCAGAGGATTGAGCTTTAAATTTACTACATGCGCTCTATCTAGAACTTTCTTGAGGTTTCTGTCATGCTCTGCTTCGTCATTGCTTCCAACTAGTAGATCGTCTACTATTATGGCACAAGGGTAACCCGAAAAAAATTGTTACATTGCACGCTGAAAAACTTCACTTGCAGAATTTATTCCAAATGCCATCCTTAGAAATCGGTATCTGCTAAATGGGGTACTAAAAGTAGTTAGAAATGAGGATTTGCGATCAAGCATCACTTGCCAAAATGAACTCTTTGCTTCCAAAACAGAAAATACAGTAGTATTTGGTATTAGAGCTGTGACTTCCTCTACTGTGCGCATTGGATGAAATGGCCTCTTTAATGCTTTGTTCATATCTCCAGGGTCAATGCATATTCTGATTTCATCTCAGCCTTTCTTGTGAGCAGCTACCATGGCTGACACCCATTCAGTTGGTTCTGTGACTGAACAAATCACGCCTTGCTGCACCATCTTGTCCAACTGAGCTTTGTCTTTATCTCGCATAGCTGTCGGAACTCTTCTTGCTGGTCTGCCTACAGGAGTGACTTTGAGGTCCAATTTCATAGAATACACAACTGGAAGCTTGCCCAACTTGTCATCAAAAACATCAGCATACTCTTGAGAAAATGGCTTCTACAAAACTTGAACTTGGAAATGCACTAACATGATAAACTTCTTTAGCAAAAGAAAGCAGATTCATTCTCAAACTATCTTTGAGACTAAAAATTGCACTGGTCACCAGACTACATAGAA
Source organism: Protopterus annectens (assembly GCF_019279795.1). NCBI lineage: Eukaryota > Metazoa > Chordata > Ceratodontiformes > Protopteridae > Protopterus > Protopterus annectens. The sequence continues at coordinate 1,678,871,596 of NC_056729.1, forward strand.
AAATAAGTTGTAACAGATCTCAGCCAAATAACATGGAAGTATTACTGAACCTTCAGTTTGAATTTCTTCACTTCCATACACAACAAGTCTCGCACTGCTGGTTACATTGAGTGGTTCGTTGGTTCTTACTTTTGCAAATGTATCTGCTGATATAACACTGCACTTTGATCCAGTGTCTACTTTGAGCACTGTGGATTTCCCATTGATCCGAATTGTGCAAAATACTTAATTCCTTGTTAATTAGTTTACTGTCAACTCTTTCTCCCAGCACTGATACTATATCTATGTAGAAAGCTAACTGTTTTGGCTCTACTTGATCAACTTGTTTCCCTGTATGATGTTTCTTTACAACTGTATGAGGCTTTTTAGATCTGCAAAACATTTGAAAGTGGTTCCATTTCTTACACTTATGAGACTGCTGACCATATGCTAGACATTTCTCTCTTTTAGATTCATGATTTGCACCACAGTTTCGACAGTTAACAATAAAGCTAGACTTGGGTTTTGCTGACTCACACCTGTGTGGCACTGAGATGGCGGTGGAGCTTGCACTTCTCCTGGAACTTTCTGGAACACTCGGCACCTTCTTCAGAATTCCTGTGGTTGCTCTTTGTTTAAGCCTGTTTCTGCTTGCCACGTGTTGCATACTGTCTACTCTCACTCTGGAGCTTACTGAAACCATGCTTTTGTCATTTGCAAACATGTTCGTGTGCCTCATGGATCTGACAAATCTCTGTTGCCTTACTTACTGTCAAATCACTGTCACGACGCAAAATCTTCCTCACAGTAGCATTAATGCCACATACAAGTCTATCCTTTATAAGCTCATCTTTCAAGTCACCAAACCGACACATTTTAGCCTTGTTCCTCAAGTCAGTTATATAAGCTGCAAATGTTTCCCTGGCTTCTGAGTTCTTCTGTAAAACAAATGCCTCTCTAATGTAATGTTCATCTGCAGGCTGCACATTTCTCTGAACTTACACTTTAAACACTTTGGGTCATCTCTGGATTCAGCTTGCACAACAGTATGTCGGCCTGCACCTTCACCTTCATACACTGCTGGTGCATAGACAAATGATCGCTCTCTTTCTATAGCATCAGATCCTGCTAGATTCAACAAAATAAATGCCCTTGTGTATGCATCTCTATCTGCATAAGCTGCTTATATAAAAATGTCGTACTCCTGTTCAAATGTTCTCCAGTTCTCTGCAATGTTCTGATCAAAAACACACATATATATATATATATATATATATATATATATATATATGGGTCACCTTCATTTCGTCGACAGTTCATTTCACTGACAACCAAGTCAGCAGGCCCAATTCACCGACACTTCATTTCACCGACACTCATTTAGTTGAAAACTATATATGGCCTATTCCCCACTGCAGAGCTTCCCTGGAGTTAGAATATATAGTAAGGGGGTGTGGGGGACACAGCCCCCCACAATGGGGGGTATGGGGGGCGAAGCCCCACCATATCATAAATGTTTTACAGTATATGGATGCATTCTTAGAAGTGCAATGAATAACTATTACCAACAAACCATTATAGAATCCCAGTATATGGGGGGCTTCACCCTACACACCCCCATTGTGGGGGGCTGTGCCCCCCACACCCCCCTTACTATATATTCTAACTCCAGGGTTGCTCTACAGTGGGGAATAGGCTGTATATCATTTTCAACAAAATGAGTGTCGGTGAAATGAGGTGTCAGTGAATTGGGCCTGCTGAGCTGAGTGTCGGTGAAATGAACTGTCAATGAAATGAAGGTGATCCATATATATATATATATATATATATATATATATATATATATATATATATATATATACGCACACGCACATGCACACACATATGCACACACACAAGTAATTGGCATAAGCATTCAATTTGCTTAATGCTCTTTTTCTTTACAACTGCACTTTCTTTGCACTTGTCAGTATTGTGCAAATGAATAACCACGTAGTGCTTTCAATTGACTGGACTTTGCAAAATAAACCTCTCTGCTTTATTGGCTTTATTGCACTTTGTGAAAAACCTTTGCAAATTTCTTAATGCTTCGCTATGCTTTATGAAATAACTTTTCAGCTTTCTCAATGCTTTATTGTACTTTGTGAAATATTTTTTTTAATTTCTTAATGCTTCACTGCGCTTTATGAAATAGCTTCTTAAGTTTCTTGATGCTTATTGCACTTTACGAAATTACTTTTTTAATTTCTTAATGCTTCACAAAACACAGTGGAATAGCTCTTCAACTTATTTCCTGCTTTACTGAGCTTAATAGAATACTTTCTCAAACTTTGTGATTCTTTTATGAACTTTGGTAAGTTTCTTGGACTTTGCGATGCTTTTATGAATTTCGATACATTTCTCAGACTTTGCGATGCTTTTATGAATTTCAGTAAGTAAAAGCAGCAATGCTGAATCATCGGCTATTGAAACTGGTAAAGGCAAAAATGTGAAAGTAGTTTCTTGGAAATTTATCAATAGAGGTAGGGATGGAACAGTCATGCACTATCACTTATTTAAGTCGTCGCTTTAAGAAACATTCGAGAACTTTGCAGTGCAACTGAGCAATTCACAAGCACTGAAACGCTCGTACTCTTTTAAAAGAAACCCCTTTTTTTACTACAAGAAACTCAGTGAACAATCAGATTTTGGTTGCCCAAATTCAATGCTTTTAGAGATACATGTACTTTGTAAATAACTAGATGCAATACACTGAAACGTTCCCAAAATGGCGGCACCTTGCCAGGCAACTCCTTACAGTACAAGAAACACTCTGTAATGGCAGCAATCTGTGAACAGCCACACCCAGCACAAGAACCTTTCTTCAAACAACCAGGCTTCACTTGAATTATATGAGATAGTTGCACTCTACACGCAGTGAACTCTGAAATACATGCACAGTAATAAGCACACATTGTAAGCACTTTTACACACTCTGAGATACTTCAAATTGCTTTAGTTACTTTTTTTTTATATCAAAGTCATAGTTATGCCCAAACACAGCACTTTGCCCAATATAGCAGTCACCTTGATTTATATTTGTTTCTACTGTGCCCTTTTCTTTCTTATGCCCAGTATACTTTCTTTGTGTTCATTTTACTCTAAATATGCCCAGTTCTGCCTTAAACACACTCTTACTGCCTTAAACATGCTCATTTTGTACTTTAACATGTTCGATTTATACTTTAAACACATTTGCCTCACCAAACACTTTTATCGTAAATATTTTCTTTAGTTAAAATTTTTTGAGCTTTCCGATTGTCAGATAATGCAGTTTATGCCCTTGTAATGTTATGCTTGCCTGTTTTCTCTTGGTTTTACCTTCTCTGTCACTTTTACATCTCATGGCTCAGAATGTTTTGTTCTTTTCCATCCCAGTTCTGACACCATGTCGTGTTCGTATTGGTACATGAATAAACAAGTCTTTGTGGGTTCTGTTTAAGCAGCTTTATTCTATATAAGCACATTACTGTATTGACTAAGTAACTTATATTCAAACTAACTGTTGCAATCATACATGCTTACGCACTGGCTGCTTCTTCAAAATGGCACTAGGGATTGCATGTGTCTGGAATATATACGTGCACGCACAGCCTTGCATGCATGTTAAAGACATAGCATACCCATGCTGCACTCTGATCTACATAGAGGTAAAGTAAACTCTGCACAGACAATCAGCAGTGTTCAGGACTAAACCCTAGACCTGTATGGCACATATCATGCCTCTGAACCACCGTATGAAAATGCAGCTCATCTTACTTGTGCACCATATCATAGTGTGATCCCTTAAGATGGATGCTGAGCACCTGAGAGCTACTGTACTGTAAAATACTGCTGCAGCTACATTGGCTTCAAGCCCAAGCACATTTCTCTCAAGTCCTCTCACCCTCTCAGAAGACTCTGAACATAATTACTTATAATTTCAGATTTCAGACTTCTATAGGACATTTCTCAAGGTTGGCACAGAGGTTAAGGTTGCAGACTTTAGTTATTATGGTACAGGGTTTGATTCCTCCAGCCTTTATTTACTTTCTGTGTGACCTTGAGCAAGCCACTTAAGCAGGCATTGTTCCTGGATCACTCCAAGAAAGGGACTTTGTCCAGTGGGCCTATCGGGTTAACAAACAGACATTATTATTATTTGTTATTATTTAGTTTACAGTTTACAATTAAATTTAGGTATATGAATATAGATTCAGACAGAGTATTGCATTCAGCACCAAAACCTAAGTTAAATGTTTCATATTTCTGGTCATTAGCTTTTCTTTTTGGCTAGCAACTTGATCCCTATACACATTATCACTTTTCTAATTTCTATGAACACTAGTGCTGTTTAATATATTCATATTCATTGCATGTGTTTCTATAGTGTTAAAAAAAATTGTGCTTTGATCTACCCCATTAACTTATACATCATTCAAATCTTGATGCATGATCTTATTTCATTTTTTACAAGCTCTTGCAAAATGATTACAAATTCCATAGCCTACAAACTTTATTAAAACCTTCACAGTATGCCTTCTAATATCTAGACCCAAAATACCTGCACAGGTAGTAGATTCTGGTTCTTACTAGGCATTATCTTAATTGCCTTATGTTCACCAACAGCACTTTCAGATTTATTATTTTTTTTAGCCTATTGTGTTTCACACTCACAGCATTTATTGTACATACTTCTAGCTCCTCTTCTGTACTTTTAAAGTTGAATGCTAAAAAGTTAATTCTCTACACAAGTATGGCGTTTTCAATGTCAGATCTGCTTCGCACCTAACCTGACCATTTCTAATTCCACACACAATTCTATTCTAAACAGAGAACCACTTAAGTAAACAAACTCCAGTCTTGTAATATTAATGATAAGTCATCTACCAGTTCTTATAATCCTTGATGCCTAGTAAACAATAAAAGTGCGATATATGGTAAATTCATCTTCATCTCAAAAATATAAATTTACTTTTAAGTAGATACATCTTTCCTGTCCTCCTTTGAAATCATAAAGTGTTCATATTTTGCTTCTGCCCCTGTGACATGAAGGAATATGTAACAGATGTATATATTTTGCATTTGGTATTATACCGAGTGTGCAGGGTTTATGTCCTTCCACTCCCATTTGCCTACAGTGCGACTCTAATCAAGTCACTTAACCAGCTCCTAAGTCATCCTTAATGGGCTTACCCAGTTAGCAAATGTATAAAATAAAAATATGAAATGTGTATATAGACAAACTATTTTTCAGATTTTGTACAGAGACTGAATCATTAAACCATTTGGTTTGACTATACTGTACTTCAAAATTAATGCAGCTACTTTTCTTATTTCTTATATAACTATTTTTGTTCGTCTCACCACTGGATGCAATTTTAATAGTAAAAAAATAAAAAAAAATCCTGAAGTTTGCTAGTCTCCTTTCAGGAACCTCAACAAAATGTCGGGGTATGATACTGGTAAAAATTTCTGTTTGCATAAATCTCTTACATATGCTTGAATTTTGACTTTTACCTTTCTGGTTGCTTTCCCTATACAAAAAATATCTGGTCATAGACGTGGTCAATTTAGACAAAAAAAAAATTTGGAAGAATTCTGGTCACCAGCAATCAGAGGTTTAAAAGAACTCCTACACATAATTATAGGATGAGATTGTAGTTCACATGCTAACACTGTGAAAGGAATTAAAGATATGCAGTATGTTCTGTTTAGAAAATGTGCATCACTAAATGAAAAAAATACAATGGAATAGGCAATCATTAACAGAAAGAAAGAAAATGCTGGAATGGGATGTCTGTGATTATGAGATATTCGAGCAGCAGCACCCAGTCATGATAAGATCACATGGTGGGGAAAACATTAAAAAGGATGCCACAAATACGGACTTCTTTTAAACATAAGGAGCTCCCACATCATATGAGAATTCCATTTCTGCTACCATTACATTCATTTTAGATGAAATGACAGAAAATGAAACTGTAATGAATCTTGAGGCAGAGACTCAACCAGGGATGGGTAATGCACAGCTGCATATAAGCCACCCTTTATAAAGGAACCAGAAGCCATATTAGAGTTCATAAATTATGCCAATGTATCCTTAATCAGCTTAAGGTTTTATGTAACTAAAAGAGCTAAAAGTTGTCCCTGCAGTCATCTCAAAATTTACTGAATCATTTATAAACAGTTAATGTAAAGAAAATTTACTGAGTGGACACTCAAAGAATTTATTTACAAACACTGGACTCTACCCACTTCAGCTTTGTTAAAGGCAGATCCTGCCTACTTGACCTGGTAGACTTCAAAAAGGTAACTAAAGCTATGGACGAGGGCAAAACAGTGGACACTGCCTACCTCAGTCAGGCCAAGGTGTTCAACAATACCTTACTCAGGCATTATAGATAACCTTACAAAATTAGGCATAAACCCATATATCACTCAATGACTAGATATCTGGCTCATTGATAGGACACAAGAAGTTAGGATGGGGGAATCTGTCTCCACAAGGATGCCAGTCACTAGAGGATTCCAACAGGGATCAGTGTTGGGGCCTCTTCTTTTTGACAGCTACTTCTCTGAAATCAAGGCAAACATCAAAGTTCTGTAGCTGACCAAGTTTGCAGAAACCTACAAAGTGTGGTCACTGACTCTCTTAAAGACAGATGCTATTCAAAAGGGCTTGGTACAAACTGTTTCAAGAGTTGTGGACTAAAACTCAGTTTGAAACAATGCATAATATGGTAAATTCATCTTCACCTCACAATATTACTACCAATACTACCATTTAGAAAGACTGCCACCCCTGGAAATCATACCCCTAAAGGTAGAATTCATTTAGGATCTGAGAATGTATGTTGACAGTAACTTGAACTTTGCTCACCATGTGTATACTGTGGTAAGAAAATCATTCTGTTGCAGAACTTATAAGTAAGGGTATGGAATCCAGGTTCAAGGAGGTCGCTGCTCTACTGTATTCGGTTGTCATCAAACCAATCACCAAGTACATTACACCTTTCAGGATATACCTAGCCAGGCACTTGAAACAGCTTGAGAAACCACAGAGGTCCCTCACAAAAAGAATACATGGAGTAAGCAAGTACTATGTGGACCGTCTCAATGCCCTATCCCTGTACTCTGTCTCCTACAGATTGCTGTGTGGTGATCTATGCCCAGCTTTCAAGGCATCTTCTGATCCCACACTAATGGATTTGTTACACATCTGCAAAACAAATAGCATCAGAAATACAACTTTTAAGGACCTAAACCTCATCTGCAACATAAATAGGACATAGGTTCATAGGTGATTACTAGGCTAATGGACAACAGCCTTTACAAGCCTAGCCAACAGTACCCAGGCTATGACAATACTATATCTTAATTTCGCAGATATGGGATGGGGTAGTATCATGGTAGTGGGTCTTTGGGTGTTGGAGCCCCGAGTCATTTTACAGACTGCCTCTGGCAATAAGGGGACTTGGGCAGTATCCCCAGGAGTGACATGTTGGAAGGACAGGTATGAGTCTCAAAGATTACTCTTTCTCTGGAGCAGGCTTCCCGTCGAGGTGAAGCAAAGCTCATCCTAACTATATTCAAATGTAACTTGAACCACTGGATGAAAAATCACAAATTTATCCTTTGTTTGGCACCTACATCCTTAATGGACAAGGGCAGCCTGTGAATGCTAACTGTGTATAAGCCTATACCGTAACTCATAAAACTCCTTGAGATATTGACACATCATTAATAATTTGGTAAATTTGTTGTAAGCTTAAATAGGCATAAAATGTCTCTTGGGCTGACAGATTAGTAACCATCTATGAACCTATGAGCAGATGATTTTGTATTAACTGTCAAAATACAAAAAAATATTAAACAATGTTAATAATTCTTTATATTCACTGAAACCTGCTGAAGGATGCATTGACTCATGCATTTGTTTGAAGTTTTTCTTTAGACCCTGGTGGAACCACTTTCTGGAGACAGATAATCCAAATTTTTATTTATTTATTTTATTGTACATTTGTTGACTGGGATAGTCCGACTGGATGCATGTCCATTTTCAACGGAGGCCCAGGGAGTAAAGCTCCATGGAATAACAAATCATCATGTCACATATTACAAATAACAAATATATTTACAGAGATTAGATGGGCAGACAATACAAATTACATATAGAATAGTTTCAGTGATTAGAAGAGCAAACATTATAACAAATCGTCAGGTAGTGTTATTCAGCAAGAGAATCGAATAAAATTACATAGTAGGCTACCTAGCAGATTTACACATTCCAGAGACAGGTTAACCAGGCTTGATACAGTGACATAGACATTGTGTTCCCAGGTGGTGTTTGAGCCTAGTTTTGAACTGACCAAGTGAAGAGTGTAAGGTAATATCAGCTGGAAGAGAGTTCCATGATCTACCTACAGAATTTATGAAGAGTAAGTCAACAGCTAAGTTATTAGTTTTCCATATCTGAATAAGGAGTCTGTTGGAGGAGCGCAGCAGTCTAGGATTATTATAGAGGGTGACAAGATCTTTAAGTGCAGGGGTATTGTTTGGGTTATATATGATTTTGTGGGCCATAACCAATTGGTTATATAGGATTAGACTGGGTAGTTCAAGCCATCCAAGCTGGATTAGATTGATGCAGTAATGTGTCCTAAAAGGCAGCCCAGTGGCAAAACTGGTAATGTGGTTATAACAGATTGAGAGTTTGTTCATGACAGTCTTGTTACATTAGAGAGAGGAGGGGATGCATACAGAAGAGTATAGAGAAGGTGAGATCGAGCTATGACAACTTTGGGTGGATGGTTAGGAAGGCTTTTATACTGTAAAGTGACCCTAGTTTTTTATTAATGGTTTTGATCAATTGGTTGACATGTAGGTCGAATTTTAGATTATAATCTATAATGACACCTAATAGTTTAGAGGAGAGGTCAGGGGAGATTATTGTTCCATCATTTGCTTATATTATAAAGTTAACGGCTGTAGACCTTTGTGTAGGTAATAATAACAGCATTTTAGTTTTTTAGGATTTAGAATCAGATGCCGTTGGGAAAGCCAGTTTTTTATTGTGTTAAAGGTGGTCTGGGTGGCTAACTGTAACTCTATTGGGGATGTGGCCGAGCAAATCAGGGTAGAGTCGTCAGCATATTGGATACAGCTGACGTTTGGGATGACAGTATTCATATCGTTGATGAAAATGGAAAATAACAGGGGCCCTAGTACAGGGCCTTGTGGTATTCCAAGGGTGTAGTAGGTTAGAGAGCTTATTCTGTCAAAGAACAGCCTGCTGTCTACTGCTTAGGTAGGATTTAAACCATTGAATGGCTATAGGATATAGACAGAGTGTTTGCAGGGTGTGGATTAATAGTTGGTGGTCAACCATATCGAATGCCTCGGAGAGATCCAAGAAGAGGGGTGAAGAAATATGGTTATTGTTTTGATTATGGTTTATGGTGTTGGTAAAGGCTAGTAGGGCTGAGGTAGCGCTGTGGTGAGGGCTGAAGCCATGCTGGGTATCTGTCATGAGGTGGTTATGGATTAGGTGGTGCATAAACTGTCTCTGTATACATTTTTCCATAATCTTTGCAAGTGGAGATAGTATAGCTATAGGTCTATAGTTGGAGAATTCAGTAGAGCTACCTCCTTTATGGAGTGGGATTACATAGGATATTTTCCAGATAGTGAGCATTTTAGCTTCTTCTATGGTTAGATTGATAAGTATCGATACAGGGTATGCAATAGCATCAGCTGATTCTTGTAGGTATTCATAGGTTCATAGGTTCATAGGTAGGTACTAGGCTATCGGCCCAAGGGCCTACATAAGCCTAGCCAACAAGTTTCCCTGGCTTGCTCAGAGGTGACCTTTGCCTAACATACAAGGCCATGTCAAACCCAGATTTGATGAATATGCTTCACCTCAAAAAATCTAGATCCGTCAGAGCCACAAGGGCGGGAGACTTAAACCTCGACACGGCTATTAATAGGACGCGCTGGAGGGATAGATTCATCACCCAAAGACTCCCTATGCTGTGGAATAAAATCCCGGTATATGTGAGGCAGAGCACCTCGCTGGCCTTGTTCAAGAGAAATCTTGACCAATGGATGGGAGATCGCAGATATACCCCAGGGATTACCTCAGTGTCACTGCTCAACAGAGGCACAGCAAAATAATGGGTATAGTTCCCCATACTAAAGGGGTGGCGTAAGCCACAAAACTATGGGCTAGGCTTGTAAATGCCCTCGGGCAGATAGCCTAGTATGAACCTATGAACCTATGAACCTATGAACCTTATGCCACCCAACAAGTTGGTTAGCCGATAGTGTGGTGGGTTTTAGTTTTTTTGATTAGGGTACGGATAAGTGATGTGGCAACAGGTTGAAAACTAAATGAGAGCAGGTTTCTAGAGGTGGTACTTTCTGGGCCAAGGCAGCTAGGAGGTAGTTGGCTGGCTGGGGCCTGAATTGTCTCTGTAAAGAATTGGTTAAAACTATTTGAAACTTCCTCTGCGGGTTTATCAGTAGTGGCAACTGGGATGGGGGTAGTAGTATGTCCAGGGTGTAGTAGTTTATTCAAGCCTGCCCAAAACTTCTGAGGGTTATTTTGATTTTCTGTCTGTAATTTGCAGTAGTATTGTTTTTGTCTTGTAGTATGAATATGTTAGTTTTGTTCCTAAGTTGCCTGTATTTAATTTGATCTTGGGGGTGTTTAGTTGAACGCCATAAAGCCCTGGCTTTGTTTCTAAGGCTAATGTTGAGTTTAGTCTCTTTTGAAAGCCATGGTGCAGTTTTTGGTTTTGTTCTTTTTGAACAAATAGGTGCGTGTAAGTCAGGGATATCAAGGAATTTATTGCTAAAGTACACAACTGCTTCCTCTAAGGGGAGGAGTTTTAAAATAGACCAAATACATAATTTTATTTCCTGTTGGAATTTGGCTGAGTCAAAGTTTTTATTTCTAACATTTCTTAGTAAGGGTTGTTGGGAATTGATAGCTTTGTGCTTAATTATATATGTGAGACGATGATCACTTAGACTATCAGGGAGGATACCAGAGGTGTACAGATGGGGGTGACTGTTGATGAGTACCCAATCAAGTATGCTTTCTTTTTGGTTGGGTTTACCTACCCTAGTAGGTGTGTTAATGATTTGTGTAAATGAGTGTAGGTTATATGGGTGGTTGGGGATTCTGATGAACAGGTGGCCCAGTCTATATTGAAGTCTCTGAAATGTAGGGTTTCTTGGGAGTAGTGACTAGATATCCAGTGTAAGGTGTCTTCAAGTGTAGCTATATTGTTACCTGGGGTAATATACATGCAGATGATATAAATGCATTTACTTTTGTTAAGTTGCAGTTTGGTGGCTCTAATCTCTAAATTGTTAATCTGAGGTGGTTGTACTACATCTGTGGTTACATTCAACTCTGATTTATAGAGTATAGCTACCCCACCCCCCTTCCTGGAAGCACGCTTCAGCTTGTGTATGTTATACCCAGGAGGTAGTACATCATTGTCTGTAGTGGTAGGTTTTAACCAGGTCTCTGATAGACAGAGAATCTCAGGAGAGTGAACAGCAAAGAGTGCATGCAGTTCATGTACCTTGTCATTAATGCTTCTAATATTAAGATGACAGGTTAGGAGAGAGTTAGATGGCCTGGAAATTGTAGGTTTATAGCTTAGGTTACAGGTAGAGGGAGAGTATGTGTCTAAGGTGGATGGGCCAGGGTTGGGATGTATGTCTCCACCAAGTAATTGGCTAGGAATAAGCTTGGAGATAAGTTTCAGGAATTTGTCTACAAGTGTGTGGTAGAGTTTGATTCTAGTGCTAATTTTCCTAGAGTTGATGTGCAGGAAGTGAGAACAAGATGCTGGATATGTCCTGGTTCTGTAAGTATGGTTGAAGGTGGGATGATTGACAACTTGGGTGATAGTATGGGCCTTTAGAACTTGAAGTCCTGTGAGAGTCTGATTTTCATATAAGGTAAGGAAGTATGGGGCAAATAGGATGGGTAGTAAAAAGCAGTGAAACATTGTTTGGGATATGGCTTTAGAGATAAGAAACTGTTATACCTGGAATTGCAGTACCAGAAGATAGTGTGGTTAGATAACTGTATTAGAATGGGGTGGGAGGCTGTCAGATGAAAGTTGTTAGATGCTGGTGAGATGTAGGTAGAGTGTTTGGGTGGGGAATAATTATCACAGCAAGAGGTAATAGGAGCTAGTAGGTGGGGGAGTGGCTAATCATGTAGAAATGTAGAGGTAGTGGGGGTGGGTGGGAATTGGGGGCAGGGGAGGCTAACGGAGCGGGGCTATTGCAAATCCCAAGGTTTTCTAGTCTGCCTTAGAGCAGTTAGGTAGGTATTATGGCACTTTTTTAAGCATTTAATTTTGTTAGCTTATATGTTCAGTTTATAGGAAATGAAGCTTTTAGATTATGTCCTTTTGTATTACACCTTTTAAAGTTGGTATGCTATAGGTAATGCAATTTTGGGATTATTTTGATGCTAACATTTCAAAGATTAGAGGGCAGGGGTAAGCTACTCTTTAGCTAGGGTTAGGGATAAGCCAATTCAAATTCTCTAATGAGAGAGAGAGAACAAGGTAAAAAGAAAGGTCTAGCAGAAGAGTAGCCAGAAGGAAAGGATATTTATAACTGAGTAGAGCTTGGAAAATCCAGAAGACGACAGCAGTAAAAGGAGTGAGGTACAAAAGGGGAGAGCACAAACAGAAATAACTGCAGTGCCAAGTTCTATAACTGCACAGCAAGGAACAGTCACTTAGACTACCAGGTACTGTAAAAAGTATCTATGCAGCTGACAATTATGTAGACTAGGAATTCTTAGAGAAATACAAACCTTATGCCAGTAGTGAGTATGGAGTGGGAGAAATATGGGCAAGTGTATTGGGGAAGGAGACTGAGTAAAACAATGATTCCAAACTAGAAAGTATTGGGTTTAGAGGGATCTCTGGTGGGGGTGGGGGCTACCAGTAGTGTGCACTCCCTGAATACATTCTAATGAAATTTACAATCATAGAAGGGTTAAATCTTTAACATACACTGTAATGTTCCTGTACTTTAAATACGGTGCCACAGACTTTTGCAGATGCAGCTAACTGAGAGTAATAAAAAAAAGTCAATATTCTGCATATGATGGCTGTGAAATGTCTTTCTGAAGGAACTGATAATTATAATTTTTCCAAATCACAGTCTAAAGGTAGTAATTCATGTGAGGTACACAGTAGTATATTTACTTCTTCCTTATATTGTTACTAATTGCAGGATATCACAGTGTTTTTACTGTTGCTGTACATTTTGAGGCCATGTTTTTTGAAGATTTAGGTATAAAAGTGAATGAATCCATCTTCAGTAAAAGGTATAAAACAGAAAATAATTTCCCCAAAAAAGAGGCAAATGTAGTTTTTGCATTTTGGTTTATACGTAAAAACATGGCATTACAATAAAACAATAGAAAGAAAAATGTAGTATTGTTTACATGACCAATACAGACCAATACAGATATGTATTTAGACATTGAATGACTCAGAAGATTATAAAACATTAAAAGAGAAGAGTATAAATGATACCAGGTTACTCATCCTATCATGCATTCAGAGCCCAAACCATGGGCAGCAAAGCAAAAGGAGGTGGAGTTGCAATATATATTAAAGACATACACACTTCCAGGCTGGTCAAACAGTATGATGCACAGGAGACACCCCAAGTGCAGTTAACTGTTGACAAGACCCCTATTCAAATCATAGCTAGCTACAGGTCCCAACTTTGACTCAAGATGCTCACACCACCTATCTGGACGTCTTTGACTCTATCAAGATTCAACCCTTTACCCTGATCCTGGGTGACTTTAACTACCCAACCATAGACTGGAAGAACGACTCATGCCAAAACACAAATGCCCAGAGATGCCTTGATTTCATCAATACAGATGCCTTGGACCAGCTGGTCGACACCACCACAAGAGATGATAACATCTTGGACTCGGTATTAACCAACATGAGTAACCACTGCAGCATCTCTACAGTGTCATCCTCCCTGGTAAGATCTGACCACAAAGCAGTCACTTTTGAAGTCACCATCTCGTCCACCCCCCCCCCCCCAGCTAGGGTCAAACAAAAAAAACTTCTCCAAAGCCAATTACAACCTCCTGAGGAAAAGTATAAACAGCTTTGCAGCCCCCTCCCCCTCCATAGGGACTGGCACATATGTCCAAACCTACACCAAAGTGCTATATGAGCATTTATTTAGCTGCATGGAATCAGGAATACCAGACAGGACAAAATCCTCCTCCTCAAGCAAGAGTAAACCTGTCTGGTGAACATCTGCAATAAATAAACTCTATAATAATAAAAGGAAATATTGCTGTCCAGGAGCAAGAAGGAACCAATCTCTCCTTAGCCTGAACAAGCAAATAAGAACATTAGTGAAATCCTCCAAAGCAAACTTCGAGTCCAAACTGGCCACATCTGCTAAGGACGATCATAAGGCCTTCTTCACATATGTCCGCAGTTGCAAAGGAAGCACTCAGATCTACTCAGAACTGATGGCCAAGGACACCACATACAAAAAAGACGTGTATATATATATATATATATATATATATATATATATATATATATATATATATATATATATAGCCAACCTGCTGGCAGACAGGTTCAGTGAAAACTTCACCCCTCTGTCCCCCCATCAGTAAATCAGAGCGTCCCCATTACCTGCTCCCTTCCCCTTATCTCTATGGAACAGGTCATCACTGCCCTCTCAAAGACAAAACATATGGCCTCCATGGGACCCAATAACATCCCAGGCTGCATCCTATATGAACTCAGGCAGGAACTTGCAGCATCATTAGGTGCCTTATTCAACCAAATCCTGATTACTGGCTTCATCCCAGCTGAGTGGAGGACAGCCAATGTCATCCCGATCCAGAGAATTATAGACCCATCAGATTAACGTCTGGTCTACAAGGCCATGGAACAGATTGTCACGGGCCTCATTAACAAGGACATTGGCAACCTCCAAACACTCGATCCCAAACAGTTTGGCTTCGTTAAAGGGAGGTCATGCCTGTTAAATTTGGTCGACTTCTTTAAGACAGTCACCAAAGCCATGGACGAGGGGAAGACAGTGCACACTGCCTACCTTGACATGGCCAAAGCCTTCAGTACTGTTCCCCACTCAGGCATAATAGATAAACTCTCTCAACTAGGCATCAATCCATATGTTACCAGATGGCTAGCAAACTGGCTCACTGATAGAACCCACCTTGTCAAAACAGGGGAAGCCACCTCAAGTAGTGGACCCGTAATGAGTGGCGTACCCCAGGGATCGGTCTTAGGGCCTCTGTTATTTGGGATATACTTTTCTGAGGTGCAGGCCAAAACAATGGGCTATGGCTGACCAAGTTTGCAGATGATTGTGAGTTGGATGCTGTCATCAATTCCCCTAGTGATGTGGACATCCTCCAAGAGGGTCCTACCCAAACAAATGACTGGTACCAGAAACATGGCCTCAAGCTGAATACCAAAAAAAAATCATTATCCCTTTGGGGAGAGTGATGTCTCAACAAATTATCACATTAATAACAACATCCTAAGCATCCAAAAATTAGTATAGTGCCTCACCTAAGTCCTGCCAAAGCGTAAAGTAGACCAAATGCAGAAAAAATCGTGGCAGAACACAGCTTGAAGTCCAAAATGAATTTAATAAAAGCACATAAAACTCAGACACAGAAATCTCCAGGAAGAATGAGCGCTTTCAGGTAACACCCTTCATCAGATATCTGATGCAATCAGTTGTGAGGGATTTGGACATCTAGGTTGATAGCAACCTGACTTTTGACCACCACGTTGCTTCCGTTGTACAGAAAGCTTTTTACATGGCCCACCTTATAAGTAAGGGAATCTCATCCAAGGACAAGGAGATCATAATATCCCTGTATTCTTCCCTTATAAAGCCCATTATTGAGTACAACACCCCTTTTGGCATGTACCTCATAAAGCACATGCAGCAGCTGGAGAGACCACAGAGGTTCCTCACCAGGAAAATCCAGGACCTCAAACATCTATCCTACACTGACAGGCTAAAATCCCTGTCCCTGTACTCAGTTTCATACAGACTCCTCAGAGGTGACCTCTGTCTGGCATACAAAGCAATCTCAGCCCCCACCTTGATGGAACTGCTGCATATCTGCAAGTCAAGCTCCACTCAAGTAACCCACACGCATGACCTCAACCTGGTCTGTGACATCAGTAGGACTTGTTGGTGGGACAGATTTGTGTCCCAGAGACTTCCCCATATGTGGAATAGACTCCCTCGCCACGTCAAACAGAGTACCTCATTATCCCTTTTGAAGGGCAACCTGGATAACTGTATGGGAAACAGAAAATACACCTCTGGGATTCCACCTGTATCCCCGCTGGACTGGGGCATCAGATGCTGACTTGGCTAAACATGGGATAAACTCTTGGCTAGGCTTATAAGGGCCTCAGGGCCAAAAGCCTACTAACTTCCTATGATCCTACAAGTGATTGTACAGGGCTTTAGTGCAAGCTTTGGTGTAGTTACTACTTCCAGCTGGGGGTGGGCTTGGAAGGCATTTATACCTCCCCCTATACGGGTATAGTTTGTTTTGGTGAAGTTTTTTAGTCTGACATCACCCTTTTTGAGTTCTGGTGTTAGTGCCAATTCAAAGGTGACTGATTTGTGGTCAGATTTAACTAATAACGGTCCGACAGTTGCAGTGGTGCATCTGTTTGTCATGTTAGTGAGGACCAGATCTAGAATGTTTGTTCCTCTTGTTGGGGTTTGAAAATTTGTTCAAGGGCATTTGAGTTAACAAAGTCATGGAGCGTTTGTGCTAATGAGTTCGGGCTACAGTAGGTTTCCCAGTTGATAGTGGGATAATTGAAATCCTCCATGAAAAGAGTGTTTGGAAATATCTGGATTGACTCCAATTTGGTCAGGTAGGCCTCATGTGCATTATGATCCATGGAGGGGTATCTATAACTAGCTATGACTTGAATGGGGGCCTTACCCGCAGTAATCTGAACTTGGAGTAACTCCATGGAGTTTTCCAGTCTAACTAGTCAGGAGGTGAATTTATCTCTAATATAGACAGAAACACTGGCTCCTTTGTTTCTCACATGTTCATTTTGTGATCTGAAGGTGTGGAAGGCATTGTAGCCTTGCAACACCAGGGTACTCACTGAGGCCTTGAACCAGGTTTCTGTGACTGCACAGACATCTATATCCTCCAGTGATAGAAGTGCTTCCAGGGTGTGTAGTTTTTGGTTTAAGCTCTTATCTTTTAGCAGCATAACCCTTATTTTGTTATAGTTGGTAATTTTGACGTCGGCAATTTTGTTTTTGAGACCTTGCCTAAAAAAGACATTATGGAGGAGGCAACAGCCTTTGCCAGCAGCTGAAAGCCTGGTGGTGCTAGTTGCAAACAATCTCTGGCAAAGCAGAGAGGTTTGTCAGCCATGTCATCCCAGGCTGACAAACTGTATCGCCTTTGAATGACACCAAAAACTAATCCAATTATTGAAATCAATCATTTTTGTTTATACTGTGGTATCATTCTAGGTGAGGGTAATATGCTGCTCAAGGTTAGGGACATACCTGACTGGGACACATACTCTGAGAACTCAATCATGTCTCTCTTCATATAGTCTATTGAGGTACATCTCATGTCATTCACTCCAATATGAGCTATGACAGAGTCATAATGGCACTTGTTGCCGAGAGACATGAGTGCATGCGTGATCTGATGAATCCTGGCATCGGACAGGCAGCTGACTGTGACTTTCTCCTTATCTAACCTGCTGAGTGGGACATCCGTGTGTCTCACTAAGTCTCCAATAACAAGAAAATGTGTTTGAGTGTTATGCCTTAAGGGCTTGATAGGTGAGACATTGATGTTACTGTGTATCTTAGGTGCTGTAGGAACTGAGTTAGTTGTAGCAGTCTTTTGTTTTGGTGGTCTCTGGTGTTTTGATAAGGTTTTTGAGAGAACCTCCGTGTATGTTGATTTATGTGTTGGAGGCATGCTACATGTATGAGTAGTGGTATTATGTACATGAGTAATGGTGGGTGAGTTGACAACCTCTTCAGTGTTACTGTTTGTGTGAGAGAGAGAGCAGGGATTCAAGATTCTTGGTGTAGATACATCTCTCACACTCTGTACTAACGTGAGTTATTAGTAGAGGGCTGTCAGTGTACAAGGCAGTTGCTACACTGCTTCAGGAGACCCAAGTCAACAAGGCTGTCAGGAGAATAAATAAGTATTAGATTAGCTGTCCTTGTAGGCCATTTTTAAGCCTTATCAGTTTTCTTTACTGGGGAGAATCAAACCTTGCAACTTGTGTTTCAGAGGTAAATGCCTTAGCCATTATTCCAAACTAGGTTAATAGCCACAAGGGCCTTTTTAAGCCTAGCCATGTATCCTAAATCTCTGACAAGTTCTTGTACCCTTGTTAAGTATAAGGAGGGGCTTGGGAGGTGAAACATTTATAGGCTGCCTGCGTCCATTAGAGGCATAGGTGTCAAACCAGGGATGAATTTCCCATTCCCATCCAGTTGTCCAAGTTACACTTGAATTGGATTAGGGAGAAATACTGTTTCACATAGATGGGAAACCTGTTTCAGGGAAGGGGTAGTCTCTGGGATACATACCTGTCTCTCCAACTGGTCCTATTTATAACATAGGCAATGTTTAAGTCTTTAGAACAGATAATTCTGGTGCTGTTTATTATGTGGATATGCAGGAAGTCCACCAGAGTGGTGTCCTACAATGCCTTGAATGCCAGGCATAGATCTCCCCTCAACAGTCTGTAAGAAACAGAATACAGGAATAGGGCACTGAGGCAGTCTCCTCTTCCCATAGTCCTTTCTCTCCCAAATCCACTTTTCTAAACTGCTTTCTACTTTCCAGCATCTGTGATTGAACCACCATAATCTGTTTTCCTTAACAGTTCCTGTATTAGGGCTACTTTGGCTTCTGCACTGAGGTTCTCATTTCATCAATTGTCCTACAGTGTACATGCTACTACCCATATTAAGCACTTCACCTATTAAGTCAGTTTCCTCAGCTGCTCTGCTTTCTTTGACCAGATGTGCTACACAGAACCATTGGTTGCACCACTCTTTTATGTACCTTTCTTTTCAACTTCTTTTGCATTTTATGTCACACATTACCCATGACACTCTGTGCCACTTGGTTGAAGAATCTGATTCTAGCTCTGACCTTCTCATTCAGAGTTCTGTTCTCCTCACTCACATCTCCCAGATACTTTAAGCTGTTAACCTTTTCTACAGTTATCCCTTTTATTTCAGATTTTAGCTCCTTCTGGTTTCTCCATTTAATGCCATGAATACCCTCTTGTTTGTAATCAGTTTCAACTCATGTGCCCTCAGTTTTGTATTCCAGTCTTCAATCATTTCCTGAATCTTCTGATTCAAGTCTGCTTGTAATGCCTAGTGCCACATCGTCTACATAGTATAGCTTTGTTGATCTGACCCTCTGACCCATTTGCTGATGTAGTCCATCATGGGTTTGATCAGCAGTGGGACAGAACACTGTTCATACTTCTGTCATTGGTCCATGTTCATACCTGCACTAATTCTACCAATATTTCTGTGACTTCAAGCTATCACAGAACTGCCCAAATCAGCTTTCTTGGGACCTTGTCATGTGCTTTCTCCAAATCTAAGAATGCCCTGTTGGATTCTTGCCTTTATCCAGCTTGATCTAGTAACCCAAGAAAGGCAAATGTTTGTACACCAGTATACAAATGTGTGTGGGGGAGAGAATTAGTATTGCAGACTTCAGGATATTTAGTTTTCACTAAATTATGAGGCAGATCCCTAAAGAATTATGTGCTTGAGTGTTACCGTTTTGCTTAAAAAGAATTGTTTCTTGTTTTTCAGGACACATCAGTTTTTGGCTTAGTGGAATAGCCATGGAAGCAACATTCACCCCAGCATTTGTAAACATCTTCATGTAAAAATAAGACAATACAAATAAATTATGATTTATTGTACTTAATTCTGTAGACAGTATGTAGTATTATAAGCAAGAATTTATAGGTTGCATGATATTTAATCTTTGTACAGATTTATTTTCCCTATTTGATGACCTTCAGAGATAGAATTAGGATTTATATTTGTCATTTTTGGCCTCTCAGAATTAAATAAAATATCTTGATTTCAAGTTAAAAGCCAGTTCAGAAGGGATTATTATTTCAACATACAGAAACACACTGCTTTGTTCAGTTAGTAAGCCCATTACAATTTGCAGAATTTGGAAGGGCTATAAAAGATTTGTGTAGTTTAGAAAACATTAACTCTATAAAGGATGCTAAAAAGTTACAACTAGGTCAATAAAGAGTGGTTGTGCTGGGTATAACATTAAGGAGGGCATTGAAAAAGAAACAGAATCAGGAATATAAATGAAGGCACAAGTGCTAAATATACAGCATAATACATAGGTTCATGGTTTAGTACTAAGCTAACTGCCCTTGCAAGCCATTTTAAGCCTAGCCAATTATCCCTTGTGAGACTCAGACCCTGCACTTTGTGTTTGTAAGGCAAACACCTTAGCCATTAAGCCACCCTCCCAACCCGGACAATGTTTATAAGATAAAGAATAACTTATTTTGTAACATGTTTTTTTTTCAGAGCAGAGGTAATAAACAGTGTAAAGGAAACATTTTTTATTAATAAATTAAATTCTAAAAAAAATTTGTAGACAACTATGATGTCATATCCCACTGGTGAAAAGTTAGCCCAAAGCTTAGTGACCACTGTTGTCATTGTAGAAAGCAGGGTGCCTATACAGATAATTAAATCAAGCCCTTCCTAGCTATGACATACGTAATGTTTGTAAATATGTTAACAGTGGGTCATGAATGGCATGACTTTTCAAGTGAAACTATAAGCTACATGCAAGACTGACAAGGTGGTTTCTTCAATTACTTGTACAGAATGCAGTATAGAAACAAAAAAAAAAAGCAACTGGAGTAGTAAAAGTCAGAATTAGAGCATGTGAAGGATATACACAACATAGATTCGACCAGTGGGACAGCCAGGCGTTCTGTTAAAGTTCATGTAGGGAGATTAATATTTTTGTACTAAAAAAATAGCTTCCAGTACTGAGACACATAAAAGAATATTTATGCAGGAAGTAAAATGAAAAATAGGGTTTATTAATTCTAAAGTATAATTCAGTCACACCAAATGCCTTCATTGTTTCGGTTTCAATATAAAGTCTGCTGAATAACATATAGAATTAGTTTCAGGATGTACATCTTGGAGAGTGCTACTGATTGCTAATTGAATGGCATGTTTTTATAAAATAATAATTTAGTCCAAATGTTTCTCCTTAGATAGACTATATTGTGGTCCAAAGCACCAGAGTGTGAAGATGCTAGATGCCAGCCTTGTATGAAGAATACATTTACCACATGAATTTACATCTATTTTTTGTTCATATTTTGCTGTTTGTAGGCTATTTGGGTCACCTTGTGTCTAGGCACTTGCCAACCCACCAACTCCAAGACCTCCTCTAAGGATGGATACTATCTCTGTTCCAAGCAATGTACTTATAACCTCTTAGGAAACTGTTATGGAGGTCACATTTTTAGATATTTTAGCTTGGCTCCAACTCTTAGATCAAGTTTGTCAAGGGTAACTACCTGCAGCACAAAACTCCAGAGAACACAGACTTAAAGAACATGGTGAGGTGTAAACTTCTACAACCATGATAAAGTTATGGTCCTATTTATGTACGTGTGCATACGTGCTTTTTTATCTCAACTGAAACTAATATTTTCTATTGATTGTGAATGTGGATGTGGTAAAAGGTCTTGGTTTTCTTGAGTTTGTAACTGCTCCTAAGAAGACAGAAGCAGAGGTGCCTGAGAGTCTGAATAAACTTTTTTGTACTATGTTTGTTGCATATTTTTCATACTATCAAAACATTCTGGAAGATAGCACAGAAGACTAAGGCTCTGAGCTGTTTCATTAAGTCAGTGGTACAGTGTTTGATCCCTTCTACCTCCATTCACCTATACTATGTGACTGAGTAAGTCACTTGACAAGAAAGTGCTCCTGAGTGATCCCTGAAAAGGAATATTTATGTCCAGTGAGCTTTCTCAGTTAACATTTGTTTTAAATAACTAACTAAAGTACTGTTATTTGATTGATGAAACTATTCGATGTGTGTATAATGCTTTTTTTCCCGATATCCAGATATTTTCAGAATTTTCCTTTAGTCTTCATCAGTGATTCCATATTTTCTCTCTACAGAGGAGATCAAATTGACAAGTAACAGTTTCCTGACTCATTTTTGGTCTTAGTCTCATGAAGGAGAATAACTTCTGTGCTCTTAGTATTGAGGGAATTTGCTCTTCTCCCATTTGTAGTACATTCCTCTTAGTTCACCAAGAATTTAAGGGTTTATCCTATTGGATTTTTATGCTTTGGGTGCTTTTCCTTTTAGAGTGGAGGACAGCCACTGTCATCCCTTTACACAAAGGTGGAGCATTCACCAATCCGGGAAATTATAGACCCATCAGCCTAACTAGCCTGATCTACAAGGCCATGAAATGCATTATTATGGACCTCATTAAGAGGGACATGGGCAATCTCCAAACACTCGACCCTACACAGTTTGGCTTTGTCAAGGAGAAGTCATGTCTGTTAAATCTGATCAACTTCTTTGAGACAGTCACGAAAGCCATGGACAAGGGGAAGACGGTGCGCACCACCTACCTTGACCTGCCAAAGCCTTCGACACTATTCCCCACTCTGGCATAATAGATAAATTCTCTCAACTAGGTATCAATCCATATGTTACCAGATGGGTAGCAAACTGGCTCACTGACAGAACCCACTTAATCAAAATAGGGGAAGCCACCTCATGCAGTAGACCTGTAATGAGTGGCATACCCCAGGCATCAGTCTTGGGGCCTCTGTTATTTGGGACATATTTCTCTGAGGTGCAGGCCAAAACCAGTGGGCTATGGCTGACCAAGTTTGCAGATGACTGAGTTAAAAAAGTGCCGAGAAAGACTACTTAAAGAGGCTAAAAAACCAACAACTGACATGGAAAGGCACCAGAAAACAGTTACACTGTAAGATCTGAAGGTGTGTTGTGAATACGTTAATGCTGCTTTGCCAGGGATGGTCTGCACCTCTCCCCTCTAGGCTTTTGAATATTAGCTAAACCATTGTCTTCCCCCATAGTGCCTGTTTTAGGCAATGCCAAACTGAAAGTACTTCTGACATTGCAAATCAAAACCAAGAAAATCTAAAGGTATTAATGCTCAATGCTAGGAGTCTAAACAAAAAAACTCCACTGCCTAGAAGCTCTCTTCATCCTAGTGAATGCTGAGACATGGTTTAAAGCTCGGGAGAGCACACCAACAGTGCAAGGTTATAATGCCTTCCACACATTTAGACCAGCTACTTCACAGGCAGGGACTAAAGGTGGAGGTGTCTCTATTTACATCAAAAATAAATATACTTCAAGGCTGGTCAAACAGGTCAATGCACTTGAGCTGCTCCATGTTCAAATCACCATAGGCAAAATTCAGTACCACTTCCTTGCCAGCTATAGGTTCCCCTCTATGAGCCAGGAAACCCAATACCATGTATTTAAACTTATTAGAAACACTAACCATCCAATCCAATACCATATTCATGGATGACTAATTACCCCACTATTAACAGGGAATCCTATATGGCACCAAACATACATGTGCAGAGATTCCTGGATTTTGTATACACAAACTCCCTAGACCAGATAGCCAATACACCAACCAGGGGTGCAACCATAATGGATCTCATCCACACTAATATGGGAGAGTGCTG
Organism: Protopterus annectens; assembly: GCF_019279795.1. Lineage (NCBI taxonomy): Eukaryota > Metazoa > Chordata > Ceratodontiformes > Protopteridae > Protopterus > Protopterus annectens. Next base: position 1,678,895,485 of record NC_056729.1, read on the forward strand.
CACACCCCTTAGTGTAATGTCTTCCCTGGTAAGGTCATTCCACAAAACGGCCTTTTGATGTAAAATTAAAACCTGGACCTCCAGCTAAACCTGGTATATTCAAGAACTGCTCTAAGGCTAACTTCCTGTTATTAAGTGATAACCTGGCAAAATTTCAAGCCCCCATAAACCCTGAGACAACTGCTGTCCATGCAGAACTGTTCACAGAAACCCTGCAGAGGCAGCTGTACCCATCAGGAAGAAGTACAGAACTAAAAAAAACAAGCTGCCCTGGTGGAATCACAAAATCAATAGACTGTACAACAGGAGGAAGAAACCCATAGCAAAAATTAGGAGGTGCAGCACCCAGCAGGATAAAAGCACTTTCAAACTAAACAAACAACTCAGAAGACAAATAAAGTCTACCAAAGCCAAATTTGAGGTAAATTTGGCCTTGCAGGCCAAGGACAACCACAAAGCATTCTTTAGCTATGTCCGCAACTTCAAAGGCAATACACAATTGTGTGCAGAGCTCATTGTAAATGGAGCCACCTATACTTAGCCAGAAGATATAGCAAACCTCCTGGCTGATAAAATGCAGCTCCAACTTTCCCCCACTATCCCCCTCAACCTTTCCTCAGGAAATACCATCAGATGCAACTCCACCTACTATAACTAGGGAACAGGTCCTTAATGCTCTCTCTAAGACCAAGAACACTGCATCATTGAGCTCAGACAATATCCAAGGATGCCTTCTGAATAACATGAAACATGACCTATCAGGACCTCTGTAATTACTACTTAGCTGTAGCCTCCAAACAGGCTTCATGTCTCATGAATAGAGAACAGCAACACTCATCCCTCTGCACAAAGGTAGGCCATCTACAGACCCATAAGTCTAACTAGTCTTATATGTAAAGCCATGGAAAGAATTATCATGGAAATTATCAACAGAGATATAGTAAGACTCCAGACACTGGACCCAACCCAGTTTGGTTTTGCCAAGGGCAGATCATGCCTACTCAACCTGGTGCACTTCTTTGAGAAGGTAACCAAAGCAACAGATGAGGGAAAAATGGCTCACACTGCCTACCTTGACCTGGCCGATGCATTTGACACAATACCCCACTTGGGCATTGTTGAAAAACTCAAGAGGTTAGGTACAAACCCATATGTCACCCAGTGGATAGCCAGACAGGACCCAGGAAGTTAGAATTGGGGAGTCAACCTCTACAAAGAGACCAGTTACAAGTGGTGTCCCTCAGGGAGCAGTTCTTGGACCACTCTTTTTTGGCATTCACTTCTCTGGAGTCAAGGCCAATGTCAGTTCTCTCTGGCTGACTAAATATGCAGATGAATGCAGATTAGGAGCTGTCATTGAATCCCACACTCTCCAGGAGGGGCTGACACAGACAAACAACTGGTGACAGAGCTATGGACTAAAACTAAATGCCAATACATGCATAATAGTATCCTTTGGGACGTCATCCACCCCTGATAACTGTCATATTGACAACACACCCCTTTAAGCTGATTGTAATCTAGCCTTTGACCATCACGTGTCTACAGTAGTGAGGAAATCATTCTATGTTGCGCAACTTATAAACAAAGGTATGGCATCTTAGTCCAGGTTAGTCATTGCTCCACTGTATTCAGCATTCATCAGACCTATCATTGAGTACAATGCCCCCTTTGGTATGTACCTAACCAGGCATATCCAACAGTTGGAGCATCCACAGAGGTTCCTTACTAAAAGAATACAGAAAGTAAGTAAAATGTCCTATGCAAACCACTTCAAGGCCATATCCCTGTATTCTGTCTCCTACAGGCTTTTGAGGGGAGATCTATTCCTGACATATAGGAAATTGTCAGACCCCCCCCCCACCTCTGATGGACCTCCTGCATATCCACAAAACAAACAGCAACATAATTACCCATTCTAAAGACTTAAACCTTGCCTATGATATAAATAGGACCTGGTGGAGAGATAAGTAGGTATCCCATAGACTACCCCGTCTATGGAACAGGCTCCTCATCCATGTGAAGCACAGTTCCTCCCTAACCCAATTCAAGTGTAACTTGGACAATTGGATAGGGAACAGGAAATTCATCAGTGGTGTGGCACCAATGTCTCTAATGGATAAAGGCAACATGTAAATGGTTCAATTCCCAGGCCCTGCTTGTAAATGTTTCATCTCTCAAACCCCTGCTTACACTTGTCAAGGGTATCAGAACCTGAAAGAGATTTGGGATGCATGGCTAGGATTAAAAAGGCCCTAGTAGTCATTACTCTAGTAAACACATATGAACCTAAGTGTTTAATATCTCTGATGAAGTCTTTAGACAAGGACAAAAGCACTTAGATCGATTAAAATATTAAAATATTTTCTGTTAGTGGACCTGGTTCTAGTTCCTTTGTGTATTTTTACATTCAGCAAACAGTTTCCTACTATGAGTGTTTTTGGCTGCTTCTTACCATCTTACATCTGTCTTGGTTCCCTGGAGGAGTTTGGTGATGGCTGTGTTGCTGTTCTGAGTTCTATTTTTCTCTGCAACGTCTTTGTGATTACTACATTAGGTCACCCCTGAAAAGAAGACAATGGCCTACTGAGACTAACCCAGTCAGCAAAGAAAAATAAACGGACACCCTGAACCACACAAGGCTAGATGCCATTCAGTAAGCCCTTGTCTGGACACTATTCCCACTTCCACTCAGGGCCATTCGTTGCGTGGTGATGTGAAAAGCTACACATTTTCTCCCATCACTAACAGGAAACACGTAAAGACTTAAAAGAATGAGTACATCACAGAGATGTCATCTCCATTCATTAACATAACTGGGTCTTACCTTCAAATATAACTTAAAATGGCACCTTCTGGAAGTGCAAGTGCTCAGAGATAGAATAACTTCCTCTACAGTCTGCATTCCCTCTCCATTTTTTGCTTCTGACATTAATTTGTGTCTGAAATAACATTGCTTAAGCTTGCTGACACAGTTTATACATTTGTTAACTAGGAAAAAATATCAGTCAGAAGGGTCTATATTATATCTTCGAAGAGTCAGTTCAGCGAATGCCATTTTACATGGAAATGCCGTTTAGCGAACTGTTCATAGTGAGATTGCAGTACAGTGACGATCGGAAAATTTGCCCTTTCCTCACTGTAGTGTGATCTTGGAGTTGGTAAATATAATTAGAGGGGGGTGGGTGCAGCCTCCCACAAGAGTGAGTTCGCTGACCGGCATTTCAATGTAAAATTCTGTTCGCTGAACTGACTCTTCAAGGATATAATATAGACCCCATTCAAAAGACCCTTCTCAGACATAACCTGGCCAGAACGCAGAAAAGATATACAACAATATGATAGCAGTGAACAAACTTGAAATAATTAGACAATGGACTTAAAACATTTCAAATAAATTTTACATGGAATATTGACAGTGACAAGAAAAAGCTGAGCTGTTACAGTTATTTATAGCTTTGCTACATTGTGTTTATCAGTACTTATTTCTCCTACTGATACAGCTACATACTTTTATTCATGTAGCTGTGTGATTTAATGCTTAGCTTTATTTCTGCTCAGGTGCATGTCAGTCCAGGTCCCCTATCCTTCCATATTAAACTGCCACTGTTTTTGCACTCTGCAGTTATGCCCCATATATCTGGGTATCTGCATAGCAGCATCACAGATAACAGCATTATTACCTCAAAATATCCTTGTTGTATGCTATCATGCAGTGGTTCAGTTTATTTTTCAGATTTTATGAGTCATTATTTTCTACAAGTGATTCATTATTACACATTACCTTAATACATGCACCTCTGAATGAATATCAGACACATATCATGGACATTTCTACAAGGCACATCCGTGAAAAACCTGAAATCCCCCCTTGTGACGTACTAGTGTTACCCTTTAGCCACTTAAACTTTTTTCTTTTTCCACCATAACTTAAGTCAACTTGGCTGAGCAGTATAGCTTAGTCAGCACTGTAGCCCATCTCCCACAGCAAGTATAACCCCCCCTTCCCAGACAATACCACCTTAAGCAAAAAAAAAAAAAAAAAAAAAAAAAAAAACTAGGTGATCATGCTAGAATTCAAAATGTATAAACTTAGACTATTATTATATATCAGTAAATTTCTTCTATAAACTGTCTTCAATAGCTTCATTTAACAGTTCATACTAAGCTAACTGCCCTTGCGAGCAATTTCAAGCCTAGCCAATTATCCCTTGTGAGACTCAAACCCTGTACCTTGTGTTTGTAAGGCAAACACTTTAACCATTAGGCCACCCTCCCAACAGTTGATCTGTAATGGAGTAAAACATTTCTTAGTTGAACCTTACTTAGTTCCTTGGTTTATTTAAACTCCCTCTCTTTTCATGCCTTCTGTCACCTCTGAAGTATGGTTTCCCCTCTGTATTTCTCAGGCATGTACCTCTTGTTTTCTATTATTCAACTCCCTTGTAGCATATCCTCTCTGTCTAAATTCTTCACTTAATGTATCTAAATCTGCCTCATAATCATTATCATTTGTATGTAATCTCGATACACGTAAAAATTGACTTTTAAGAATGTTACCAAAGATTTTATTGTATTGTTCTGTTCTATTGGGGTGCATACTATACCTAGTTAAGTTATTTTTTTCTAAATTCTTTGCGAAACATAAGGGAATCACAACTTCCTTCATCATTGAGTTTAACAGTGGTATCTAAAAAATCTATTTTCTCATGTGAACTATGTAAGGTAAATTTAAAACATGTAATATTATTCTCCATATATCTGAAAAATTCCTTCAGTGAATCCATTTCACCCCCCCCCCCCACAAAATAAAAATATCATCAACAAAGTGCTTATAATATAATAGGTTAGTCTTATACAAATGTTCAGTAAAAATCACATTGTCCTCCCACTCTGCTAATACAAGGTTGGCATAACTGTTATCGCATGGTGTGCCCATAGCCACACCCTGCTGCTGCCAGTATATGCCTTCCCCAAACAAAAACACATTGTATTTCAAAATCAATTCAATTAAAGTACAAATAACTTGTATTTGCATATTAGTTAAAATGTGAAACTTGATCAAAAAGCTTCTAATCGATTCAACCCCGTACTCATTGGGTATAATGGTGAACAATGTATTAATAGCCAGTGTAGCAAACACAACATTTTCTTCCTTCAAGTCAAGATTATTAATACAATCTTGTAATGTTTGTAGGAACATCTCCGTATCTTTCAACACCGCTGGAACTTTACCTAAAAAGCTTTTTAATTCCCTTTCCACAAAGATAGATAAGGGTTCTGTAACCCACCCTTTACCATTCACCACAGGTCCCATTGGTGGTTTGGTAAATATTTGTGTATTTTATGTAGTCCATTCAGCGTTGGTATAATGGGATGTTCCACTTTCATAAATTCATACAAATCCTGTCCAATCATATTACTTAAAAACATATCTTCCAAGGTCATCCTTACTTCACTAATAAATCTATTAACCTGTTGTCTAGTGACTAATAAATAAGTATTATTATTATCACTAAGCATGTCTAACATACCATTAATATAATCATCACAATTCATAACAACAGTGTCTCCACCTGAGAAACACAGAGGGAAACCATACTTCAGAGGTGATAGGAGGTATGAAAAGAGAGGGAGTTTAAATAAACCAAGGTGTGGCTTTGCATTAAAGTATAGAAGTAACATACAATCTATATACAATGTGGTTAGAAATAACTGGTCTATACTTATAATAGATGATAGGATGAATGAATTGGTGGGTGCCAAACCCAAATTTATTTTTAAAAATAACATCTCATTGAAAAGGGAGCTGTGTTATAAGCCCCATTGTGAACAAACTAGGTTGAATGAAGGACACTTTTCCCTGTAGGAGCTGTCAAGCCTGTGGTTTCATGTCAGGGAATAGACAATTTAATCACCCTGTTACAGATAAGTTGTATGAATTTCGCTTATATGCAAATTGTCGGACTGAGAACTTAATATATTTGGCTATATGTGTAGACTGTACATCTTTCTATATAGGTAAGACCACTCAGAAGCTCAAAGAGAGGGTTTTGCAGCACTTGGGAGACATTAGGAACAAAAGGACTTTAAATGCTCTATATAAACATATTAAGGACAATGTGGGCCACTCTTTTAAGTTTACAGTGGTAGATATAGTTCATAATAACCCCAGAGGAGGTGATTTGAACAACATAGTGGAATATAAGGAGATTAATTGGATAGCAGCTTTGCAGGTACATAGATTCCCTGGCCTTAATCACACTATACCTTTAAAACCAGCATTGAAAGCTAGACCTTTACATCATTTAATGAGCATGCATATGATTGGCTATAGGCTCTTTAAATACTTAATTACTCTCTCCTGTTTTTTATAGTAGGATCTGATGAAGCATTGTTGCGAAAGCGCTTATCCTGTGGTTATTCTGGTGTTTTATTAAAGAAGAGTTTTATCTACAAGAGAGTTTGATTTTTTATGCCTAAAACCTTGTTGGAGACACTGAACTACTTTGGATTTGTGATTATTTTGGTTGCAGTGAATCCTTTGTTTGTTGGATTGGTTATCTTGGTTGCTAATATATAAATATATATGATGTGGACTCTTTGTTTACCAATATACCACATGACATTGGTGTGCATTCAATATCACAATACTTACACAAATGTTCTGATTTCACACAGACATATATAAGCCTTAATTCTTGAACTTGTATTGCGGAATAAATATCTTCTTATTTCAAAGGGAATTATATATGTAAGAAAATGTGTAGCCATGGGCACTCCCATGGCCAGTTCATATAACATCATGATTTTTGTTTGGGAAACTCAATATCTTATAAATGGCAATCCATATAAAAAGCAGATAGTGTTCTTTAAATGATCTGTCAGTGATTTATTATTATCTGGCAAGCTGATGAAGTATCTTTTAACACTTTTTATGTATATTTCTGAGAATGTTTAGATACAGAGATCAATTTTCTGGACATTAAATTAATGAAGAACAGACATGGGCATATTCAAAAATCTTTATATAAGAAGTGCCATACCTCTCAACTGTCCGGATTTTCACAGAATGTCCAGATTTCTGGCTAATATTTTTGGTCTGTTCCTCATTTTTATTTTCTTGAAATTCACTGGGATGATCTGAGGATTAAAGTCACTGTATAATCATATACATGTGAGTTTCAGACTTCATATCCTTCAGAAAAGCTGTGTTAAAACAAACCCTGTTACTTTAGCACCTTTCTAAGTTTATAAGAGCAATATTTAAAATATGTCCCTATTTTTGGGCCTTTGTCCTGACATTTCGTTGGGCTTTGTCCAGATCTCTTGTACTAATAGGTTGAGAGGTATGAAGAAGCCAGTGAAAAGGCATATAGCATGCACCCTCCCCATATGTTCAAAAATATTGCGAGAAACCAGATGTTATGAGCTGCAAAACAACACCTGTAATAAAATAATGAATGAGCAACAAGAATCTACAACAAGAGATTTTATTATCAGAGGATGTAATGGACAGCAGACGAATGTACTAAACATGAAGTTACAGCAACTAGTGAGACTTCAGCTCAGCTGATATTTTCAAATGTTGAAAACAGACTGGGAAATGTGCAAAAACAACATAAAATAAGATGTATGTTAACATTTAATCGAAATACAAATGCGGTTAGGCAAATTATTAAGAAATACTGGCCAATGCTTACAGAAATATCACAGGTGAAAAACATCATCACCGATGCACCAGAATTTAGTTACAAATGTACAGCAAATCTTAAAAACAAACTATGTTACAAACAGCAGCCTCAATATCCTACATTGTTTCATAGTATAAAAATGTGACTTTTAAATGTATCAAATGTGTTTATTGCCAGTATATTGATACAAATAAGCCATTTAAACATCCTGATTAGGCATAAATTTGTATGTAAAAGTTTATGGCAATTGTAATATGAGAAACGTGATCTGCATGGCCAGATGCATGCAGTGTCCTGCTTTTTATATAGGAATGACCAACAGAAAACTAAAGTAAAGAATTGGTAACCATCTTTTGGACATCCGACAGCTGCAGACGTCACAGTGTTTTATATGTATATATTTATTACAGATTTGATATTTTTAATGTTTCGACAAGCCGTCCATTTTAAAACATTGCTTACATATAGCTTTTATAATCCATATTTTAATTGTTTGGGATGTTTTATTCTTTGAGTTTATTGATGAATTTTTGAATGTTGTCAATGCTTTTCTTGTTACATAAATCACGTGAGGGGAGTTAAAATTATAAGTAAGGTGTCTGAAAGCAACTTACGTGTTTTCCGTTCTGAGGAAGTTGGTTTGGATCAACCGGCGAAAAGCTGTAAATTTTATGCTTAAAGACAATAATAAAGTGTGGAATGCAACTGCTGTTATTTGAGTGTTCTTGACAGCTTGCTGATTTCTACATCTACTGGAGAGTAACTGGAAGGTTTCTGTTTGTTTGGTTCATTATAGTTTTTTATTTATTTATTTATTTGGTTTATCTTTTGGACATACATAAGCAGGTTTATTCTAATGCTTTATATAGGCACATTATAAATGCAATACACAGTCATAGGATCATAGCAAGTTACTGGGCTATTGGCTACAAGCTTAGCCAAAAATTTAGCCCATGTTCCAACAAGTCAGCACCCAATGCTATTGTCCAGCAGGGACACAGGTGGAATCCCAGGCATGTACTTTATGTTCCCCATCCAATTGTTCAGGTTGCACTTAAAAAGAGTTAATGAGGTACTCTGCCTGATATGGAGAGGGAGTCTATTCCAGAAAAGGGGGAGTCTCTGGGACACAAATCTGTCCTGCCTACAAGTTCTATTGATGTCACAGACCAGGTTGAGGCCACGAGTGAGGGTTACTCGAGTGGAGCTTGACTTGTGGATATGCAGCAGTCCCATCAAGGCAGGGTCTGAGATTGCTTCGTATGCCAGGTAGAGGTCACCTCTGAGGAGTCTGAGACTGAGTAGAGGGAAAGGGCCTTTGGCCTATCTGTGTAGGGTAGATGTTTGAGACCCTGGATTCTCCTGGTGATGAACCTCTGTGGTCTCTCCAGCTGCTGCATGTGCTTTGTGAGGTACATGCTGAAAGGGGCATTGTACTCAATAATGGGTCTTATAAGGGAAGAATACAGGGATGTTATGACCACCTTGTCCCTGGATGAGATAACCTTGCTAATAACCTGGGCCATGTAGAAAGCTTTCTGTACAAGGGAGGCAATATGGTGGTCAAAAGTTAGTTTGCTATCAACCTGGGTGCCCAAGTCCTTCATGACTGATTGTGTGCTTACGACATTGTTATTAATGTGATAATTTGTGGGGATGTCACTCTCACCAAAGGGGATGATGATGCATTTTTTGGCATTCAGTTTGAGGCCATGTTTCTGGCACCAGTCATTTATTTGGGTGAGACCCTCTTGCAGGATGTCCAGATGACTAGTGGAATTGATGTCAGTATCCACCTTGCAGTCATCTGCAAATATGGTCAGCCATAGCCCACTGGTTTTGTTCTGCACCTCAGAAAAGTATATCCCAAACAACAGAGGCCCCAAGACCAATCCCTGGGGTACACTGGTTGTTACGGGTCTACTGCTTGAGGTGGCTTCCCCTATTTTGACTAGGTGGGTTCTATCAGTGAGCCAGTTTTCTACCCAGCTAGTAACATGTGGATTGATGCCTAGTTGACAGAGTTTATCTATTATACCTGAGTAGGGAACAGTATTGAAGGCGTTGGCCAGGTCAAGGTAGGCGGTGTACACTGTCTTCCCATCATCCATAGTTTTGGTAACTGTCTCAAAGAAGACCAAATTTAACAGGCATAACCTCCCCTTGATGAAACCAAACTGTGTGGGATGGAGTGTTTAGAGTTGCCAATGTCCTTGTTATTGCAGATCAGGCTAGTGAGTCTGATGGGTCTACAACTTCCAGGATCGGTGGACACTCCACCTTTGTGCAAAGGGATAACAGTAGCTGTCCTCCATTCAGCTGGGATGAAGATGGTACTCAGGCTTTGATTGAATAGGGTGCCTAATTGTGCTGCAAGTTCCTGCCTGAGTTCATGTAGAATGCAGCCTGGGATGTTTTCAGGTTCCATGAAGGCTGTATTTTCTTGCTTTTGAGAGGGCAGTGATGACTTGCTCCCTAGAGATAAGGGGAGGAGGGGCAGGTGCTGGGGATGTCCTGATTTATTGATGGGGGGGGGCAGAGGGGTGAAGTTTTCATTGAACCTTCTGCCATCAGGCTGACTATATCTTACAGCATTTGTGTATGTGGTGTCCCTTGACCACCAGTTCTGAGCAGATCTGGGTGCTTCCTTTGAGATTGCAGACATATGTGAAGAAGGCCTTATGACTGTCTTTAGTAGATGTGGCCAGTTTGGACTCAAAGTTTGCTTTGGAAGGATTTCACTAGTGCTCTTATTTACTTGTTCAGGCTAAGGAGAGATTGCTTACAGTTAGGCACCTGCTCTTTCTTGGTCCTGGACAGTATTTTTTTTTCCTTTTATTATAGACTTTATTTATTGCAGATGTCCACCAGACAGGTTTAGTCTTCCTTGAGGAGGATGATTTTGTCCTGTTGGGTATTCCTGACTCCATGCAGCTACTGTATATAAATGGTCGTCTAGTACTTTGGCCATATGTGCCAGGTCCTATGGAGGGGGAGGGGGAGAGGGCTGTGAGACTGTTTATACCTTCCCTCAGGAGGTTGTAATCAACTTTGGAGAATTTTTTTGTTTGACCCTAGCTGGGAGGGTGGTGGAGATGGTGGCTTCAAAAGTGACCGATTTGTGGTCAGATCTTATTAGGGATGATGACACTATAGTGATGCTGCAGTGGTTACTCATGTTGGTTAATACCAAGTCCAAGATATTTTCACCTCTTGTGGGGGTGTCAACCAGCTGGTCCAAGGCATTTGCACTGACAAAATTAAGGAATCTCTGGGCATTTGTGTTTTGGCATGAGTATTTCTTCTAATCTATGGTTGGATAGTTAAAGTTTTCCAGGATCAGGGTAAAGGGTTGAATCTTGATAGATTTGAAGAGGTCTGGCTAGGTGGCATCTTAAGTCGAAGTTGGGGGCCTGTAGCTAGCAATTTTAAGTTTTTAATTTTGCATAAAGTATGTAAACCATTAGGTGGTAGTGATCTTGTGCACCTAAAATAATTAGAAAAATTGAAATGAATATTGTGATTTAATGCACAAACTGCACACAGACTAAATGAGACTTTCTCATTGAAACCTTTACTATGACATTTACAGCAGCAGGTGAGTTAGGTTACATGACACATCATATATTTAAATTCAAGTTTTGAAAGACTATTGTTAGTAGCCTGATGAATTCCCAGGGGTGAAAGTTTTTACTTGTGTTTTATCTAGTGTTTTAATGTTTATGTCTTTGAGTAATTAAACTGGTTTTCTCTGTACCCTTGGTTCCAGTGCTTAACCTTATAAACTGGTGTCAAGGAACATTACATAGCTATTGAGAATTGTGACCTTAAGAATGCCTTAGCAAAACACAGTTTAACTTATTATGAATAAATGGGTTTCATTTTATTGTGTTAGAACATGTTTTTGATTTTATAGGCGATGTTAATACTTTATTAGAAGTTCAAGAACTCAAATGGCAGTTATTTTTAAATGGTGATGTCCTTCCAGGTCTTAATGATAATTTAAATGCTAAATGCACCTTAAGATGGTATAATTAGGAAGTGACATCAGTTTTTAATGTTTTGGTGGTTTCCTTTGATTGGCTGCTTAATTCTTTATATATTGACATTTTTTTAATGTTTATATCCTTTACTGAAGAGGTTCAAGAATAAAATTGAATGCAAACGCAAATTTTATTTGTTCCGTCACTGTTATCAACCATAGTCTGAGAAGTTCATTTGTTTATGTAGTTTTGTTGTTTTCTTTTGGTGTTTATTTTGAATAATATTATATATGTGTGTGTGTGTGTGTGTCTTTATATATGTGTGTATGTGTGCGTGTGTCTTTATATATATATATATATAACTGGGGTTGGGAGGGTGGCCTAATTGTTAAGGTGTTTGCCTTACAAGCACAAGGTGCAGGGTTCGAGTCTCACAAGGGATAATTGGCTAGGCTTAAAATGGCTCGCAAGAGCAATTAGCCTAGTACGAACGTATGAACCATATATATATTTGGGTTTACTTTCATTCACTGAAAACTCATTTTACCAAATTTCAATTCACCCTCAAAAAAATCGCTGAAAGCTCAAATCACTGAAAACTCATTTCACTGATTCACATCTCACTGAATGTTAAGTATGAAAAATGTATTTTAATTTGCGCTGCTTCTTTGCTGTGCTGGATCCAAAGTCTTCTTAAGACAAAAAGTCTTGCTGGCTGTTTACTGCTGAATCAGAGACACAGAGCTTTGCATGACTCCATCTGTAGAATATTTAAAGCACCAAGCCTTTCAAATTGCACACTGATAAAGAAATATATTTTGCAGCTATAAGCACAGTTACAGATAACTTATTTTATAATAAACTACGCATACTCCTTCTGTCAGATTGTAGCATATATTTACAAAGTTTTTCTTCATTACAGATATGAATGATGACTGCTACATAATATGTCTCTCTCTCTCTCTCTTTCTGTCCCTCTCTCATATAACTGAATTACTACAGTTGTTATATAGAGTGCTAGTCACGCACATAGATATTGTTTTTTTCCTCTTGGTATCTTTTTTGGCCTTCTGTGGGAAGTCACATAATGTCTCTTTTTAGACTTTTCTATTGTCCTGTCAGCAGTTCTTCTGATGTGAAAATGCACAAATGCATGCAATCAGAATAACAAAAGTATGAAAGGAAACATCTGTTTTGTTGTTACTCTATTGTCCTGTCAGCAGTTCTGCTGATGTGAAAATGCACAAATGCATGCAATCAGAAAAACAGAAGTATGAAAAGAAACATCTGTTTTGTTGTTACTTGAAAAAACATCACATATTGCTGAGTTTATAAAAAAAGGATGTCTGTTAATAGATATTTGTTCTGCAAACATGAGAAAATCATGTAATGCTTGCTTTCCAATATTGCTTTGTTAGGCTTTTTCTGATGCTGTGAAGAGAAGCCTGTCTGTTATACATATAGTATGAATGCCCATTTTACATTGCTAAACTCTATACATATATTCAAGCAAACTTTTTATTCTATGCTTTATCTTTCAGCATATTTACAACAGAATTAATTTCAGCCTTATATTCATAATCTCTAACAATTCCCTCTTTTTTAAACATACTCAAAACACTTTATACTGATATGTATTTTTTTATTAGATCATATAGAAACGCATTAAATAAACAAAACCTTTAGTCTTTTTTGATACAAGTCAAAATACAATTTTACACAGTTAATACAATGATATTAAGTATTACTACCAAAACTGAATATATTTAACAACTTTTTCTTTTGCAAACCATTTTGTGAAAATATTTCATAAGTTATGGGCTGTGTCTGTTTTAGTCTTATTTTTTAACTTGATTAATTTATTCTTTTGCAATCACAGAATTTAATTTATGACTTAGAACTGTTCCATTAACTCTTTGCAACTGTTGAATTAACTATAAGTGACAAGAACCATGTGCTACTGCAAGCATTTATACACTGCTGAAAATATACAGTTTCAATGTCATTTTAACCATAACATTGTGGTTATATTTCTGAACTGCCCATAAACTTTAATTGACAGTGAAATATACTCTGAAAAATGCTGTTTACATATTAGTGCATTAGCTGCATACAATTTAATATTAATAACTAGCATGATAGCTATTAGCAACTTGCACAATATCTTATCCTGTCAGGTTTAATCTGTTTACCAATATTTCTAATGCACTAATACCTGTTCCCCTCCTGAAAGAGTATTGTCAAGAAGGAATGAGATATTATTTCTTCCTGTAATTTTATTTTAGACCCTTTTGCAATACTGCTCACACAGTCAGTGTAAAACTGAGAAAGTAGTCCTCCCCCTGTAGTATTGCACTATTGTTTATCTGTTTTATAATATATGCCAGTCTTGTTACTTTAAATCTTTATTTAAGCATGTCAGTCTTGTGATTTTAAATCTTTACTCTTATTAACTATTTTTATTTAATTTTATGCACTAGAACCAGTGGCGGCTGGTGACTTCAAATCGCTGAATGGGCGGGGTCAAAGGGAAGGGGTGTGGTCAACCACAAAGGGGAGGAGCTATGCACAAAACCACAAAAAAACTAACTTTAATTAAATACGCTGCCCTGGGTGGCAAACCATCATTATGAAAGTCCAATCAAGACAAAAATAAGTGTAGAAGAATAAAAATATTTCAATGCATTGGCTGCATGACAGCTTACTTAATATCTAGATGGAAACAAAAGGTTGTGAGGCATGAAAAAATAAATTACTTTTTAAATACATTACTGGAATGCCAGTCAAAATCAAGTATAAGAAAAACAGAAGCACTCAACTCAAACTACTTCTCCTTGCACTGCAGTTCTAATTATAATATATTCAGCTTTATTAAAGTACCAAGCAACATGCTGAAAGTAGAAATCTATGTGATGCCCCACTTGTAAAATGTTTCTTATCCAAAAAGACCTGCTGCCTGACAACGTTCATGGGGAAAACATGATAAAAGAAACAAGCTCAAGATACATTGCTTAAAGGATTACTGTACAGGTTATGGACCACACATGATTGGCATTCTGTTTAGTTTACGGGTAAAGCCTGTAGAGATGACTGGAAGTCTCCAACAAGTGTAATGAGCTTTTTAAAATAATGGAATCCTGTCCTTTAATACCCAAGGCTTATACATTATCTAGTCAAGTATTCTCTGCATGGCAACAACAGAAAGGCTTTCAATGTTGGCAATTCTTTAACAGTATGCTTATTAAAGCTTACTTGCATCTTACGATGTCAGACAAGCTTACCTTATGGTCATTAAAGCATTGCTACTTAAACACAGAGCAACAGGCACTTTGAGTAATAAGCATAAATCAACAGTACAAAAATATGACAGAAACCAGACCATTCTGCAAAATCAAGGACAGATGAAAAGCCACTGTAGTACTTATGCAGTGTGTCCTCCCCATCCAAGGTAGATACAACTACTCCTTGCCTTGGACACATCCAGAGTCACTACATGGGGGTGGGGTGCAACAAGCATGTCACAATTTGAAATCTCTGGCTGACTGTGATGGCCCTGACACATTTGTCATACCTCTCAACTTCAAGAGCAAGAAATCTGGACAAAGCCATACACAGAAGTGGGACAAAGGCACAACAAGAAGGACAATTTTTAAATATTGCTCTAATAAACTTAGAAAGATAATAGAATAGGTCTTGCATTAGTATGAATTTTCTGAAGGGTATAAAATCTGAAACTCAAATGTCTGTCATTTTCTAACTTCAGTCTTTAGTGATTTGTCACTAATTTGCCAAAAACACAATTTTATGAAAAATGGACCAAAAATGTGATGCAAAAATATAAAATAGACACACAATACAGCTTCTACCTGTCAAAGAAGGGACACTTTAATATTAGTACTGCTACCTTGAGCAGCTGACAAAATAAAAGAATCTACATGCATTTCAAGTAATCTATAACTTTGATTATTACAGTTATTTCTTAATTGTAAACCCTCCATGTTTTCTTCCAAAATTGCTATTTTGCGGAGGGATTATTAGTGGGAAGAGCAACATTTTGAGCCAAAATTGGGGACAGTTGAGAGGTTGGCTATGCCTAATTCTATAAAGCAATTTATTTGCATGTACCTCTCAACCTGTTAATGCAGTAAATCTGAACAAGGGCAAATATATTGGGGAGAAACAGTACTAAAAATTGCTCTTGTATAAATTGAGACTGTTGATAGAACGGCTCTTACTTTAACATGCATTTTATGAAGGTTATGAAGTCTGAAACTTATTATTTAGTGACATCTGGCACATCCTTTAGGAAATCAAACTACAAAATTTATGAACAACAAACCCAAAATAAGAAGCAAAAATTCTTTGAAAATCTGGACAGTTGGGAGGTATAGTTCAGCTGGGCCTGTCTGAGTTTGCTGCCCTTCCCCTGACAAAATAATGGTTGAACTGGAGCCTCTCCATTCCCCCACCCATTTTTAATTATTTTCTCCATTTTTACCATAAACACTAATGCATATTGCTTTTACTTCAATGATTGGACTTTCATTGAAAGTTTTATTTTGTATTTTACAGCACAAACATTAAGTAATCTGTTAAACAAAACAATGCAGTCTCAAAAAAAAAACTTTAGCATTAAAACTCTCTGCCCTTGAAACTCACATTCATTGAAACCCACATTCAAAGAAAATACATTTGCCAGTGGCAGATAAAGATTAATTTTGGGCTGTTTTCATAGGCCCCTTGCATATGAAACATACATGTGCTCTTTGATACACCTTCCTCATTGTACTAAAATTATATTCCTTGTACAATACAGTACACTTGTTAGAGGGTGTTTTAAATTTGTTTTGAACATTTTTTCCAGTAAGCAATGAAACAAAAGAGAACATTTATCATAAAAAAGTCTACTCAGACTTCCACAGTCCACCATTATTAGTAAATATACACAATTCTACAGTCCACCATTATTAGTAAATATGCACAATTCCACAGTCCACCATTATTAGTAAATATGCACAATTCTACAGTCCACCATTATCAGTAAATATGCACAATTCTACAGTCCATATTCAGTGAATTCAGTTCTTGCCATAGCTGTCAACCTTAGCACAAAAACCTGGACGAAGCCAATAATGGGGGAATACAGTCCCAAAAATAGGGACAAATTTAAAATATTCATCTTATAAACTTAGAAAATTGCTAGAAAAAAGGTTGTGCTACTATGTATTCTGAAGAACATGAAGTTTGAAATTCAAATGCCGGTCAATTCTACTGCGGACAGAACAAAACAATTTTCAGCAGAGATTAATACTGCAGACACGTCTTTGTAAAATGGCAGGGCATCAGAGCAAATCCACACAAACACAGGCAGGAGATGCAGACTCCAAACAGAAGCCACCCCAACCAAGAATCAAACCAGAAAACCTATAGCTGTGAGGCAACAATACTACCACCGCACCATCAATTATGCAAGGAATTAAACATTCAGAAACCTGAAGTCTGAAATTCAAATGCCTGTCAATTTTACTGCGGACAGAACAAAACCAATTTTCAGCAGGGATTAAAACTGCAGACACGTCTTTGTAAAATGGCAGGGCACCAGAGCAAATCCACACAAACACATGGAGGAGATGCAGACTCCACACAGAAGCCACCCCAACCAAGAATCAAACCAGAAAACCTATAGCTGTGAGGCAACAATACTACCACTGCACCATCAAATCTGCAAGGAATCAAACATTCAGAAACCTGAAGTCTGAAATTCAAATGCCTGTCAATTTTACTGCGGACAGAACAAAAACAATTTTCAGCAGAGATGCAGGGATTAATACTGCAGACACGTCTTTGCAAAATGGCAGGGCACCAGAGCAAATCCACACAAATACAGGGAGGAGATGCAGACAGAAGCCACCCCAACCAAGAATCAAACCAGAAAACCTATAGTTGTGAGGTAACAATACTATCACTGCACCATCAATTATACAAGGAATTAAACATTCAGAAACCTGAAGTCTGAAATTCAAATGCCTGTCAATTTTGGACAGAACAAAACAATTTTCAGCAGAGGACGAGGGATTAAAACTGCAGACACATCTTTGTAAAATGGCAGGGCACCAGAGCAAATCCACACAAACACAGGCAGGAGATGCAGACTCCAAACAGAAGCCACCCCAACCAAGAATCAAACCAGAAAACCTATAGCTGTGAGGCAACAATACTACCACTGCACCATCAAATACAGGAATTAAACATTCAGAAACCCTTAAGTCTGAAATTCAAATGCCTATCAATTTTATTTAACATTTTTAATCAGGACAGTCTGACTTGGAACAAATAAACAAATTTTCAGCGGAGGCCCAGGAAGAAATAATGCAGACATGTCTTTGTAACATGGGAGGGCACAAAAGCAAACCCACACAAACACAGGGAGAAGATACAGACCCCACAAAGAAGGAACCCCAGCCAAGAATCAAACCCAAGAACCTGCAGCTGTGAGGCAACAATGCTACTACTACACCATCAAATATCAAGCATTACAACATTTACAAACCACAGATATTATGAGGAACAGATCAGATCAAATATGAGGTAGTCTTTAACACCTGCATACAGGGTACAGGGTTCAAGCCTGAGGCATTCCCCACACCACCATAAGCTGGGGCATTTACACACACACACACACACACACACACACACACACACCAGTAAAGCACAAGCACCATACACAAACTCCAGTAAAGCACAAGCACCATACACAAGAAAAATAAACATTGTAAATTGAAAGGCACCTTTCCTGAATGAATACATCCAGAGTTAACGTCAATCCATACATCCTTAATACTGAAGACCGAGATCCACATGCTCCTTCCCCGCCCGACGAGATCCCTGAGGCACTGTCCCGAGTCCCTGCTGCTCCTCTTGCAGTCCGGATCGTCCCATAATCCTGGCGGGTCTGTGCACTGTAATGAGCATGAATTTTAAAAAATATTTTTTATTTTTTTTTTTTCTTTCTTTTTTTCTTTTTGAGGGGGCTGCAGTCCGGCAGCCCTATGCCACGAGCCGCCCCTGACTAGAACTGTTTTGCATAACTATTTTTATTTAATTTTTATACACTAAAACTGTTGTGTAACTTTTGACTATGCTATTAGAATAACAGTTATATGGTCTACTTTATTGTAGTACTGATAAATGTCTTGCTTTAACTGAATGGAAGTTTTAAACATTTGAGAATGATTTGTCCAGATTTTACCATCCTACCATGTATGCTTACCCATTTTCAAAACACAAACATATTATAAAATATATCTCTTTTGCACAGATTAGCTGTGTATGCAGGAAGTCAGTCTCTATCAGTTCAGCTAATTTATTTTCTTTATCCTGTAACTGCTGTTAAAGAGTTTCCTATAATGTTGCATGGTCTTTCTGATATTTTTCAGTAACCTGTTCTGCTGAATCTAAAGCTCCTATGCACTTTTGAAAAGATGTATGTATAACTTGTCTAAGCTTCCTGAACTCATTGTGTCTGTCTTTTAGAAGTTTATTACATTCTTTTGTAACAAAATGTACTAGAGGTTCTGTCAGTAACTGATTTGACTGTTGTTGCAATTCTGAAATAAACCTTTTACATCTGGTGACAGAACATAACTGTCTAACATCTGAATATAATGCCAGCATATTAACTTTTCTTGGTTCTTTACCATTAATATTTTTGTCTGTACAGTCTAACCTTTGAATAGTGGCATGCACTATATTTTTATGACATTGTACAGACAATAAACATTTTTATACCACACATGATTTTGATTCAGATACCAGTCAAATATTGTAATCCATTTGCATAATGCCTTACTATTAACTTGCCCTAATAAGGTTTTACATTTGCTAATATGCTGTATATACAACATTTCATTATGTTATTATTATTACCTCTATGGCATTCATATTGTATGTAACACAGAAAAAATGTTCTTACCAGTCAACAGAGAGGCAGATGTCCAGGCTGCTTTAATGTAGATGGTTGAAAAGTTTCTGTAGTCACTTGGGAAGTTGGTACAGCAAAACTGGCGGTTTCAGTCTTACAACTTTGTATTGTACGTTTTTTGGAGAATTTATGGCACTGCTCATCTTTCTGCACTGTAATCTCTCTGGAATCCGATGTCTGATAAACTGTATTATTGCTGCAAACTGTAGAAAACTGTAGAAATCTGAAGTACTTTACATAAACGTTAGTTACTGTGCTTTTACAGGAGTGACCTTATACAAGGCATTACCCACTCCCCCTGTCTTCTGTTCAGGCTAGGAACGTTGTCAGGGTCACCATTGAAAAATATATTTTAATTTGCGCTGCTTCTTTGCTGTGCTGGATCCAAAGTCTTCTTAAGACACAAAGTCTTGCTGGCTGTTTACTGCTGAATCAGAGACACAGAGCTTTGCATGACTCCATCCGTAGTATATTTAAAGCACCAAGCCTTTCAAATTGCACACTGATAAAGAAATATATTTTGCAGCTATAAGCACAGTTACAGATAACTTATTTTATAATAAACCACACATACTCTTTCTGTCAGATTGTAGCATATATTTACAAAGTTTTTCTTCATTACAGATATGAATGATGACTTCTACATAATATGTCTCTCTCTCCCTCTCTCATATAACTGGATTACTATAGTTGTTATATAGAGTGCTAGTCACACACATAGATATTGTTTTTTTCCTCTTGGTATCTTTTTTTTGGCCTTCTGTGGGAAGTCACGCAATGTCTGTTTTTAGACTTTTCTACTGTCCTGTCAGCAGTTCTGCTGATGTGAAAATGCACAAATGCATGCAATCAGAATAACAGAATTATAAAAGGAAACATCTGTTTTGTTGTTATTGAAAAAACATCACTTATTGCTGAGTTTATAAAAAAGGATGTCTGTTAATAGATATTTGTTCTGCAAACATGAGAAAATCATGTAATACTTGCTTTCCAATATTGCTTTGTTAGGCTTTTTCTGATGCTGTTAAGAGAGGCCTGTCTGTTAAACATATAGTATGAATGTCCATTTTACATTGCTAAACTCTATACATATATTCAAGCAAACTTTTTATTCTATGCTTTATCTTTCAGCATATTTACAACAGAATTAATTTCAGCCTTATATTCATAATCTCTAACAAAGTACTGCTGGGCAAATAAAATGTATATGCCCTTTTCCCCACTGTAGTGTGATCCTGGAGTTAGTATATATAGTTGTGGGGGGTGTGGGGAGCACAGCCCCTCATATTGGGGGGTGTGGGGGGTGTAGTCTGCAACCTACTTAGTTTTTATATGTATGAATCTCATTTCACTGAAAGCTAAAAATATAAAACCAAAATTAGGTGAGGGACTATGCCCCTCACAACACCCATTGTGGGGGGCTGTGCCCCCCACACCTCCTAACTATATATACTAAATCCAGGATCGCACTACAGTGGGAAAAATGGCATATATGTTTTATTTGCCCAACAGTACTTACATTCAGTGAAATGTGATTCAGTGAAATTAGTTTTCAGTGACTTGAGCTTTCAGCGATTTGGTGTGAGTGTTTTGAAAGTGAAATGAGTTTTCAGTGAATCAAAGTAGACCCATAAATATGTATGTTTTTATATAACTAATTTAACTTGGTTAAAGTTCACAGTTGGTAGTATTGGTACTATAGTTAATTTGTTGGATATTAATATACAGATAGATCTTGAAAATAACGTGTCATAGTTAGATTTATAGAAAAAGTACTTTTACTAATAATTATCTTCATTTTTGTAGTTACCATCCAACTTTTATGAAGATAAATATCTTCTGAGGTCAACTTATTAGAGTTAGTCACATTATTAGTGACAATAATAGGTTTTTAGATGAAGTGAATTTTATAACTGATTTATTTATCTATAGTGGGTAGCCATTAAAAGAATTGGTTAATATTAATAGTGAAGTAGTTAGTCAATGTTTAGTCAAGTTTCCCTTGAGTATTAAAACTGGTAGCACATTTATTACAGACAAAAACGAGTATCAGGGCAACTACTGAAATGAGACTAGTGTCTGCGCATTTCCAGTGTCTGTTACTGCAGACAGTAAAACTATAATAAATAAAATTTGGAAAATTATAACTGATAACTGAAAGATAATTGTAGGGAACCAGGAATTAAAAAACAAATGAGTGTCAGTGTTTTGTGTTAAATAAATCACATAATTTAAAGCAGTTGTCAGAATTTCACCCTATTGTAGATGAGCCATTATTTAATAAGAAAGTCACATATCGTTGCAGAAACTGTAAACAATGTTGATTTGTGATAATAACTTTATCCACTTCGGTCATTTAGACACATTTTTTAGAGCTAACCTTTACTGCACTGCAGTAGTAAAAACATTGTTTATTTTGCAGCATGCAGAGCATGTAATCCGTTTTTCAGTGGTAAAAGTGTACAAAAACTTAAGACCAGGATCAGAGAACATTTAAAAGCTATTAGAAATCAGGATTGTACAAACTCATTGGCTAAAAACAGTCATGACTGTGTTGGATTTAGGAAGTTCCACTTTTCAGTGCTAGAACAGATAAATGATTTTCATTTTATAGAAAGTTGTAATGAAATTTTGGAAATAAGAGAACTGAAGTGGCTCATTTTTCTTAGGGCCAATCGCATTCCTGTGCTCAATGAGCATATTACGGTTAAATGTTTGTTAAAGCTTAGAATTTTCTAAGAGTTGATATACTGTTTCATTATATATATATTGAAGAACAATACACCACCAAACTCCAAAGTACTAAGTAAAATACACACTAAACCTTAGGAAACGGCTAAAATGCACCCCTGTACTCAGCCAATAAGCAATGACAAAAACTTAATGCTTTCTTTCAGAAGGAGCTACTGGATTCCAACTGAATCAGGATTTTCTTTGGAGTGCTTCAAGGCTAATTTTTTTGGACTGCTACTTAGGTTACTAGTTAGTTACTAGGCATGCAGTCAGAGAGACCATTGCGGAGCCCAGCCCAATTTCCCAAATGATTCAAAATACTGTTTGATTAAATGACTTGCTCAAGGTGCATAGTAAGCAAATGAATGCTGAGGTAATCAAACTCTGTATTATAAGAGGCAGTTTTTAACAACTCATAGCCTTAATCCTCTGCTCTAACTGCCAGACCAACTACTCTTTATGTTTTTATAAATAAACTAAGAAGTGACCTTAGAAGACTTTTGGTCAGCTGATAATCTCAATTTATTCTCTTAGAGTAGGAATTCATTGACATTACTCAGTTCAAAGGTCGTAGCATCAGTTCAGCAATAAAAAATTGTGTGAATATTTTTAAAATTGCATCAGTACTGTATGGGAATCAAAAATACCCTCTTTTATCCCCCCTCTCAATATGCATAGCCTTCAACCAGTAAGCAAGGGGCTGCACAAATAATTTACTTCACATGCCTGAGTATCTGATGTGACATCTCCATAAAACTTTACCTGCTGTACTCATCTGATTTTTTTTCTGAGATGTGCACAGTTATGCTGCCACCTGTCTAAACTAGACAAAGGTATACCACTCTTATTCTGCAGCACCACTTAAAAAAACACAAATGTGTCCTTTAAGAGTCGGCAGGGTTTGCATATGTATTGGCCTACCATTCTTAGAGAGCATTACTGTCTATCCTTGCAAAAAGCTAACTCATTCCATGAAAATACCACCTAACCTGCTACTTCATACAACCTGCTGTCACAAAGTAATGGTGCAGTTAAGCTTTACTGCCAGAGTTATCAGCCAATAACAGTCAAAAGGCATTCTGTAAATATAGCGCCACCCTGTGGAGTATACTTGCCCCACTGCAGGGCAATGCCACTGCAATTGCTTCAGAATAAGGGGAAACTATTTGTCTTTCCTACTCACAATAGTAGCTGTAAAAATGCATTTTTAAATATTTTAACCAATCTGTCTTGCACTGGTATAAAACCCATTCTTGTCAAAGACTGTTAACTTTATGTCTGATGAACAAAACATCAGTTTTTCTACATCTTTATCTACATTCAATTGTCAAGTCAAATTAGTCAAATTCAAAGTAAACTTTATTGTCCTACAGATCAACACAGAGGAAAAAGTACGTATCACTGCACGAAATTTCAATGCTCAGGCTCGTACTATAAGAATGACAGTTTACAGAAGGAAGATAGATTCAATTAAATAATTTTAAAATACTAAAAATAGAAATCAAAAAGATACTAAAAATAAATAAAGTAAAACAATTTAAAGCTTTTTAGGGCAGAAACAAAACAAATACAACAACAGCAGGAATAGACTCAATAGAAATATAAAGATATATAACAAACAGTACTATAAATAAATAACGAGGAAGACATCTAAAAAACTTACCCACCACCAATATATGCCATAAACTTACAGTTTATAGTTTTCATTAGGCAGATAGAGATGTATAAAGTGAGTTTATGTTGAAAGTTATGTAAATAACAATGACATATTGCACATAAATAATGTTTTACCTATTTAGTGGGTTAGGCTATATATAGGTTATGCAGGCGGTTGGTGTGACAGAGCAAGATGCAGAGGATAGGAAGAAATGGAAAGAGATGATCCGCTGTGACGACCCCTAGCGGGAAAAGCCGAAAGAGAATGATGATGAGTGGGTTAGGCTATAGGTTTGTTGTTCAGTCTATCATGTGGGAAGAAGCTGTTATGGAATCTGGATGTCCTGCATCTGATGCTTCTATAGCGCTTCCTTGTTGGCAGGAGTTTGAACTGTCCATAAGCTGGATGGTGTATATCCCTCAATAATTTTCAGACTCTACCACAACATTTGTTTGAATATATGTCCTGTAGGGATTGAAGGTTTTAGCCAATGATTTTTGTGGCATATTTAACGATCTTATCCAGTGCCATCCAAATCGCTTGAGAGCAATTTCCATATCAGACAATGATGTTGTTTCTCAGTACGCTCTCAATCGTGGCTCTGTAGAAGGTAAGTAGGACCTGTGGCAGGAGGTTAGCTCTACAAAGTCTCCTAAGGAAGTGGAGACATTGTTGGGCTCTCATTATAAGGAAGGAAGGAAGTATTTGTGGCCCATCTTAGGTCTTGCAAGGTATGTACCCCTAGCAATTTGGTGCTATTTACTCTCTCCACTGCTACACCACTGATGATGATAGGGGTGTATGGCTTATTCTCCTTCCTAAAATTGATGAATTCCTTGGTTTTCCCAACATTTCGTGCTAAGTTGTTGTCAGTGCACCAATGAACCAGTTGGCTCACGTCCTCCCTGTAGGCCCCCTCATCTTCCTTCTTGATAAGGACGATTACTGTGGTGTCATCTGCAAATATGATGATTCTATTTGACTGATGCATAGCTGTCAGTCAGGCATGTGTTAGAACTGTGAAAAGAAGTGGCCTGAGTATGCAACCTTGTGGGACCCTGGTGTTTAGGGTGATGCTGTTTGAGTGATGTTTTCCTGCTCAAACTATTTGTGGCCTTTTAGTCAGGAAGTTGAAGATCCAGTTGCATATTTTGTTTTCTATGCCTAGATTACTCAGATTAGACAGCGGCTGTTGCAGAATTAGTGTATTGAAGGCAGAGCTGAAGTCTTTGAACAGCATGCATACGTAACAAGCCTTATTTTCCAGGTGGTTCAAGGTATGATGAAGTGTCAAGGCTATGGCATCTCCAGTAGAATGATTTGGTCTGTATGCGAATTGTATGATGAAGTGTTAAGGCTATGGCATCCCCAGTAGAATGATTCGGTCTGTATGTGAATT
Organism: Protopterus annectens; assembly: GCF_019279795.1. Classification (NCBI taxonomy): domain Eukaryota; kingdom Metazoa; phylum Chordata; order Ceratodontiformes; family Protopteridae; genus Protopterus; species Protopterus annectens. Next base: position 1,678,920,932 of record NC_056729.1, read on the forward strand.
GTAAAGGATCAAATATAGCAGGTAGGCAGGCTGTTATGTGATCCTTGACCATTTTTTTCGAAACACTTCATCACTACTGAGGCAAGTGCAATTGGCCGGTAATCATTTAGTGATGCTGGAGATGGTTTCTTGGGAAGAGGGATGATGTCGGTGGTCTTGAAGCATTTGGGCACTTTTTCCTGGCTGAGAAATATATTGAAAATGTCAACAGTTTTTGTGCTTTGTTATGAATTTAATCCAATGTCTTTAATTCCTAAACCTGTTTTTTCACCAGTTTAGTCACACACACACACACACACACACACACACACACACACACACACACACACACACACACACACACACACACACACACACACACACTTCCATTATTTGGTTTATATATGTAAATGTTGTGTTCTTCTGTGCTGATTTTATGTTCCTTTATTCCATTATTTGAACACCTGCAACATATACCCAGACTGTGGCTGAAAATGGATCTAAGAAAAGTTGACTTATTATATAAATAAAGCTGGCTGCTCAGTAGTCTGTGTAAAAAAGTGAACATGTCCTTTATAGTGTTTCATTCTTTTTAATTTGAGGAAACCAGAAGCCAAACAAGTGTCATATAAGAATGTCATATAAATGCTCCTTCAGGTATGACATCACTAATTATGCTAATTGGTTTCAAGAGTATTTAAGAAATGAGCTGTTTTAACATTTTGTCTGAAGAAGCAACTGAGTGTTGCGAAAGCGCTTACCACCGTTTTCTTTTGTTTATTTTATTAAAGACGCTATTGTGTGCTACCTTGGTGCATTGTTCTTTTGTTCTTACGTCATATAAGAATGTTGAGTTTCCTGCTAACAGGTTCAGCAGGACATAAAGCAACAAAGCAACTCAGAGTAAAAGAAAAATGCAATTTTTGCTAGTACATCTTGAAATAATCAAACACGGTTTTTCCTCTGAGCACCTGATACCTTGGCAATATAATCTGAAATATTTTCTCTCTTCTTTAAGGGAAATCTGTGGACCCTCCTAATTTTATATTAGTAAAAGGTCAGCAACAGGAAATGAGTAATGCAGCCTAAAATTGTGTACATAAGAAATATTCCCTTTCTGTTATTATTGATGAGATGAATTGGTTCTTCTGGTTAATGACAGTGAGAAGCAACTGTGGTCAATGAGAAGAGAAGTTGTAGACAACAGAAACCCTGATCAATAAGAAACAGCTCACTAAAGTTACCTTTATTTAGTGTGGCCCAATTCAGAGATAGCAGTGTTTTATCAAAACTAGTTCTCTAGGCAGCTGCCATAACTGTAGATCTTTGGTAATATCTCAGTCAGCAAGCCAGACTGTATGAATGCTTAAAATCCCTTAGTTGGCGTATTGGTACAGGAACAGGGCATTTGCCTGTTCCACCAGCATTATAGATTTGGCTTGTCAGTTGTGCTTTACTGAGTTGGCCTAGAGAAGAAGGACTTAACAGGGAAAGAATGTACATCCTTCCTCAGAGGAAGCATGTGATCTGACTCTGTGTTAGTGCTACTGTCTAGCAGAGGTTAGTGGCTACTTTGGGTAGTAACTGGGGTGTAGCTCAATATTCCGAATTCTGCTGTTCCTTAAGGTGGTTCTGTTTGGAAGTGTACTGGCTACACCATATAGGGCGCCTCAGACAAAACGCAGAGAGTGTCTTAAAAAAAAAATATTCAGCTCCTATAATATGATGGTCCTTTCATCTGATCATGAGGTAAACCTCCGCGGACAATCACAACTGAAAGGATTGAAACATATAATACTGTGCAAGGAAGGGATGGGTAATAGTCTCTGTCTCACACCATTGGCTGTAGTCTTGAGTACTGCATCTTGGAGTCATTCGCATGAGGGATCTAATAAGGTACATCTCCTATTCAGAGCAGAGATACATCCTGCTGTGTTATGTAGTGGTATCATCTGAAGAGAACGAATGGGTTTCTAAGTGAATCAAGTGTTGAAGGAGTCTGAGATCCATAGGGGAGTAAATTATACATTTTTGAACAATCAAAAAAGGGTCCAACAACTGTAGCAAGAGAACAGAGGCTCCAAGTGGAAAACACAAGAAACAGGAACACACCAAATCCACTGGATACACCACACAGAGGAATCCACAATGTAGAAAACTTCTTTAATGAAGAACTGGAACACACAAGCGCTTTCGCATAGTAACACTATGCTTCTTCAGGTGACACCTGAAGAAGCATAGTGTTACTATGCGAAAGCGCTTGTGTGTTCCAGTTCTTCATTAAAGAAGTTTTCTACATTGTGGATTCCTCTGTGTGGTGTATCCAGTGGATTTGGTGTGTTCCTATTTTTGAACAATCGTTTTTTTTCTGAAATAGGATTTGAGGAAATGTGTAAATACTAATGAGATTTACTTCAGAGCAGAAACATTTCTGGCAGCTGCTTGCTACCTAATAGGTAAAATAAGGCCTGATTAATCAGATAAGTACTCATGATAGTTGGCTGTCTAAAGGACTTGAGTGATTTTTGAGAAATGCCTGACCCTTGAGAGGCAAGCAGGTAGCTTTGGAGACCAGAGCCTGGTATTTAGACTCTGAAATTGTTCTTATATAAGAAGTCTTCATAGTGCAGAAATGGGTTAGGTGAGTAGAAATGCAACAGTGATCTTCCTACTAATGGGCTAAACTCTTGGCTAGGCTTATAAGTCCTCAGGACCAATAGCCTAGTAACTTCTTATGATCCTATGATGCTAGGTCAAAAATGTTCTAGGCCTGGAGATGTGCAAGGTGATGGTGATGCAACTTCCAATATTAAACATTTCTGTGGTAGTATAATTACATCTTGCAGTTTTATGTCTTCTTTATATTCACCAAAGCATGATTACTTTTTTTCCTCGTGGTATTCTGTGGACACCTGTGCTGAGCCTGAAATAAATCAATATGGATCAGTGGTCTATTTTCATTAAGAAATATAAATAAAATAAATAAATAGTCTCCTTGCAGACAAAGAAGAAGACACTATCCCCTTACCTATTAATGTACAAAGTTATTGCAGATTTATATGTTTGGACAAAGATCATGTCAAGAGGTAGAAGGGGAATTAAGAAAGATGTACAGATCTGTAGTTTGTATGATGCCAAAAGACCTGCTACCTCTGGAAACAGGGCCGGCCTTAGCTGAAATGGCACCCTAGGTGAAGTAGTACTCCAGCGCCCCTTAAGCCCCACCCATGCAGTACTAATGTACACCCCTATAAGCCACACCCACAGGTAGGCCACTCCCCAAGAAGGCCACTTCAGTCTTTTCCTTCAGTTATTTAAATGCATAGAAAAAAAAGATACCTTATAATGTAGTTAAACTGCAAGTGAAGGACGGTGGGATTTTCCTTTAATAAACCTGCTTTATCTGTTGCTCCTTCACACATATTTTACTATAAGTCATGTCCTCAAAAAATAGAAGACCATGTGCCTTGTTTCAAAGGGTTGCTTAACTTACAGTTTAATTTACTTTGGGGTAGGCGAGCGAGTCTTACAGCTCAGTGAAAGTAGAATAGCAACCTCTCTCCTCCCTGTGTACAGTAGCTTAAGCTAGAATAACACAAACACAGATAGCCATTTGCTAAACAATACAATCTCGCAATGAAAACAGACTTAGCATAAGCATTAAACTTTTCTACCATTGAAATGGCATGAAAACCCACATTCATAGAAAATGCATCTGGCCATTAAGTTTAGCTCTGGGCTGTTTTCAAAACAGACTCCTTGCGCATGTTTAAGGCCATGCATGCATGTATTCATTCTTTGATTCACCTTCCTGATTACCGTAAATTATATTCCTTGTATAATACCACTGCCACTTGTTAGAAAGCGTTTTAAATTGCAGTTTAACATTATTTTAATAAGCAATGAAATGATGCATAAAATCAGTAATAACACTATTCATTTCAGAAAATTTCAACCATAATAGGCTAGACTTCTGTCATTACAATCCACCAATATCACTCAATGCACAATCTTGCAGAAGTAAAATCATCTCAATAATTCCACATTAAAGAAATATGCAACTAATGAAAAGGTTGCTACTGGCAAACACCTTTACACCTCAGTGCTTCGTCTACAAACTCAGTGTATGTTGCCCTTGAAGAATTGCCTATATTACAATTAAAAGTGTGATAAACTGGTAATATTGCAATAGGAAATTATTAAAACTGACAAGTTCAGTTACTAGATATCTCATACAAAGGAGACACACTCAGGAGTGTAAAACCGCTACCCCCCTTATAATGCACCAAATAATCAGCAATCATATGGGTGATTCAATACCAGCACTTCATCTAGATGGTGTGGGAGTAGAATCCACAGCTTTCTGCACCAAAGGCAATTATGCTACTAATGCTGCTTTCAAATTCCCTGTATAATAAGGCACCACTTGTTAGTTAGTGTGCTTTTTAAATTTGTAGCTTTGTGCTTTAAATTTGCAGTTTTGAACATTTTTCCAGAAGGCAATGAAACAATGCATTTCCCAATAATGAAATAACTGCCCATTTCAGAATATTTTAACCATAAAAGGCCACTCAAACTTCTATCATTTCATTCTGTCAGTATAAGTCAGTAAGCACAATCTCTGCAGAAGTAAATTTCATCTGAATAATTCCACATTAAAGAGATTCGTAACTAATGAAGTGACTGTTACTGGCAAGCAACTTTATATTTCAGTGTTTCATTTACAAATTCAGTGCTTGCTGCCCTTTAAGAATTAATTGCCTATGTTACATAAAAAATCTGGTAAGCTGGTAATACTACAATAGGGAATGACTGAGAAACCAACAAGTTCATAGTCACTAGGCATCTTAAACAAAGGAAGACACACTCAGGAATGCAGAACCACTATCTCACCTTAAAATGCACCAAATAATTGGCAACTAGGGCATTACATACAATGCCTCCATACCTCTCAACTTCTTAGCACAAGAGAGCTGGATAAAGCCTAAAATATTGGGGAGGGGGGGGGCACAGGCTCCAAAAGGACAAATTATAAATATTGCTCTTATAGACTTAAAAAGTTGCTAGAATAACAACATTTATCTTAGCAGGCATTGTCTAAGGGAAATGAAGACTGAAACTCAGATGTATGACATTTAATTATTTCAGTCTTTAGGGATTTTCCAGAAAACCACACATTTTATGAGGAATAGGCCAAAAATATGAGGCAAGAATCTGGACATTCTGCAGACATCTGTACAGCTGAAAGATATGCATACTTCTCAACCTCTTAGTGCAAAAAAATCTGCACAAAGCCTAAAATAACATGGACGCAATGGCTAAAAAAATAGGGACAGTTTGAAGTAGTGCTCTTTTTAACTTAGAAAGTTAAAAGAATAACAGTATTTGTATTAGCATGCATTTTGTGAAGGATGCAAAGTTTAAAACTCATATATATATATATATATATATATATATATATATATATATATATATATATAATTTCGTGACTTCGGTCCTCCATGATTTGTCAGAAAACCACAAACTTTATGAGAAACAGACAAAAACTATAATGCTAATTCTAGGCACTTGAAAAGGTATGCTAAACACACACACACACCTACTCTCTCACATAGCAACACACAGACACACATCTTCTCTTTCATACAGCAACTAACAACTAGTTTAAATTCCACACAGTCCTACTCTATTCTCTCATACAACACAGACGTACTTTTCTCTCTCATACAGAAACAAACGGAACCACTAAGTTTACATTACACACACACACACACACACACACACACACACACACACACACACACACACACACCTAGAGCCAATTTAGAATGTCCGCTACACCTATAGCATGTCTTGGGAATGTGGAAGGAAACCGGAGCACCGGGAGGAAACCCACATGAACACAGAAGGGCAGGCGGACACCCCAGCCGAGAATCGAACCATGGAACCTCTTGCTGTGAGGTGACAGCACTAAGTGCTGCACCAGTATGCCACCCGCTTCCATGTTTTAAAGTAAAAAACAAATATTGTTCCAAATATTTGCAAAATTTGATTATTCCCTGTCTAAATGCAAAGTAAAACCACCACATCCTTTTTTTTCTCACTGTTTTCACAATTCAGAGATAAATGGTTCTTACACACAATAGAAGCATGAATATTAGTAACACAAATGACACTCTAGATGTGTCAGGATGGGATCAAAGACCATAGGAATAGGTTTGAACACTGACCGATAGATACACACTCTTGTCTGAGTGAAGGAACTAGAGAGTGTATCTGCCAATCATATGTGATAAATGTTATGCAGATATGAGCAATGGGTACCATTAGTCCTTCACAAAATGGAAAACACAAGAAGCTATGCAGCTAAGGTATAATAGTAGTGCACCTGAGTAATAACTAGTGGTATGTGGGTTTGAGACTTGCAGCTTCAGACTATATCAGTCTCCATCTCCTCCTTTGAAATCACCTCAGATCAAGTCCTTTTTACACTATCCAAATTTAAAAATTCCAGTTACATTGGTCCAGACAATATTCCCTGGATGCCTGCTGAGAAGTATTTGCTACAGACTTTCACCATATCAGCAACACACATTTATACGCATCTATTCTCACACATTAACACACATGCACACTATCTCTCATGCAAACAGAACAGCTAAATTTAAATTCCATACACATACATACATACATATATATACATACACACTTTTTCTCTCACACAGAAGTGAGCGGCTTAAATTACACTTAAACACAAACACGCATACACTTACCTTTTTTCTAAACCAAATGGCTCCACGTGCACACACGGACTTGGCTTATTTCTTAAAAGAACTGCTAATTTAAATTACGTGCAGGCCTGAAGAATGTATTTGCGTCCATACTGGCATCATGACGCATGCATGTTAATGTTCCTCCTTAAGGTAACAGACTCGTGTACCGCAATTTTTTTTTTTTAGTCTCCGGGCCAACCTGCAGCTGTAAGTGGGAGGCCGCTCACCCCCTCTCACGCTATGTTGCTGGCTTCCTGAACAGGGAGTCGAATGAGAAAAATTGTATTAATTAATTAAAATAAATAAATACTTAAAAATAGTGCCCTTTCTGAGGCTGGCCTGTACGGCGCCCTAGGCAGACACCTAGTTCGCCTATGCCTAATGCCGGCCAATGTCTGGAAAGTGAAAGTGTGCTGTACACCACTGCCCACTACATTTCATTTTTACAGTCCAGATTACATCATGAGACATGGCTGGCAATACTTGTGATACTTTCTGCACCTCTGTCCTACATTTACACTCTGTTTTCATATTGATGAAAGCATGTCTCTAAAGGTTGCCAGGGTAGCCGCCTCCCCTGAATGGCTGAGCTGGCATCAGCTGCTGACTCTCATCCCCCCTTTTTGACTCCTCTAGCCCTTGGGTCATTAGTTATACCATGGTTGTTTGGGTCAGACACAGGGCTTGCTACCCTGCACCACTGAGTCATCCCCATACTCTAGGATGTGTTCTCTGTGAGGCCATTGCTAGTCCAAGGCACTCCAGTTAGGTATTCAAATCAAGAATGTATGGCAGCCATGCGTATTTTCCCTCTGACAGGTACTTCACACAGACTGCTGTTGCATCGACTGCTGCCACGGCTGCACTGCTGTGTATACTGTCTCCTTCTCTATAGTATGTTTCGGGCCTGTATGGTATTGTGCTTACATGACATACTAGAATGACCACTTAGGTTCATAGGTTCATAGGTTCATAGATTAGTACTAAGCTAACTGCCCTTGCGAGCCATTTTAAGCCTAGTGAATTAGCCCTTGTGAGACCCAAACCCTGCACCTTGTGTTTGTAAGGTAAACACCTTAACCATTAGGCCACCCTCCCAACCCCAACCCCAACCCCAACCCCAACCCCAAAGTATGTTAACTTTTTCAGACAGTACTTTTATCATTTATATTCAAGCTGTCAGTTAATGAAACCATGGATACAGTGTAATTAGTTTTTTAGTTGCCTTTTCATTGTTTTACATGGCAATCCCACTTTAAAAAAGGGCCACGGTTATACAAACATGTGGCTCCTCTTTCATATATGTTGCAGAATGCACCTGATACTTACATCAGCGTATGTCATTCTGGAGGAAAACTCAGTTACTTGGAGTCTGCTTCTGAATGGATAAATTCCAGAATGTGATATTTTGCATAGAGCTTGCTTCCATGATTTTTGTACCCCTGATGCTTACTGTCAGTGTACCCCTTAGTGCATCACCCATTTTCTAGTACTGTGTAACAGATATAAAAGTCCATTTGTCAACCACTTCCATGTTATGTAGCTACAGAAGCTGGCTTTCATGCAATTTCTGGTACCCCCTACAGAGGCATTTTATGAATCCATCTGTCTGAACTTGCTTCTTGGCTGTTTGCTTTCAGTTTTAAGATACTTTTGTTTTTCATTAACTATATCTTTTACCAGTGTGTACACTGCATGGTGCTCCATTGAGGCAATGAAAATTATTGTGGTATTTTTCCAGCCACATGATGGCAGTGTTGGTCACAAACCACCAGTTAGCCACTACACTCTGAAATGATTCATTATTTATTTATTTTTCTAGGCTAACTTACTTCAAAGTCAAAGTAAACTTTATTGTCATTCAGAACTACACATGTGTAGCCTTAATTGCACTTTATTCATCTACTTTTACTATATTTGTGTTTCTTCCTACTGTATTTTACTTTTGTTGCCTATTCTTAAAAGTACCCAGTTGCATTTATTCTTCTGGATTTATTACTGCTTGTTAGTAGCCTGATTAAATTGCAACTGTTATTCTAAGCCTTTTGGTTTAAGCACTTGGGCTTCAGGCCAGTTATTTTACATTAAGAAGGTTTGTGGTCTGGACTCTTGTGGGAGGAGAGGGTATATTCTGCACTTCTGAGCTGGGGCTTATTGTGCCTGCTTATTTGAACTGTTTCTTTCTGAAATTGGTGTGCCTTGTTTGCTGTAGCATAGACTAGATTCAGACCTGCTGAATCTAGCTTTATTTGTATAACTTGAGCACTAATCCAGGCCATCTTTTTTTGGAGAAGGTTCCCCTGCACCCTAGTGGCAGGAGTGCGCAGCTAGAACTTGTCTGCTTGAAGACTGCTGGAACAGAGCTCAGTTTTGAGCTTTTTTATTGGTTAATTGGTTAATTTGTTTAAATCAGTTTGCTCGTTTGCTACTGTTATATTTAAAAAAAAAAGTTCTAGCTTGTTTTCCCACCTTTCCTGTTACTGGAGTAGTCCAGATACAGATTTGCTGTATTCAGGGCTGTATTGTAGTTTCTGACTTCCCCAGAATTTTCTGTGTTAGAGGGAAGCCTCTCAGCTTATCTACCACAAAAGGAGTGGTTTATAGCTCCCTTTCAACTTTCTGCTTTAAAAGCCCGTGCTTGTATGGATTTCTGGGCCGTGCAGTGCCACTAAGCTGGGGGGTAAACTATTACTGGTGCCAGGAAGTCTGCTCTTCAGTTTGTCCCTTAGATCTTGCTAGTTCTCTTCTCTCTTGCATTTAACTAGCTTACTCACCTAGCACTTCATCTGGTTTCTTGTAGCAATTATTGTAGCACACAAGTGCTAACAGCACTAAGCATCCTATAAGGAAACAGCTCCAGTACTTATTAATAATGACCATCCCTCCTGGCATGTCTAAAGGTCAGTTCCCTGTGCTTTCTCCTATTAACCTGGTGAACTTGGGCATTCTGAGGCAGTGTAGCAACTGCCTCATGTACACAGACAACCCTCTCCTCTTACCTCCCAGCACTCAGACTTGTGAGAGATGCACTTAAATATACAAACTGGAAGACATGCACTCTCCAGCAAGACTGGAATAGCTGGTTAAGAGGAGAAGGTCAACACCTGCACCACACCACATGGAACACATAGCCCTCCAGAACACCCACCATCACAGCTCTCACATAAATCACAAACCACACACCCACCTTCACGGAGGCTCTCAATAGAAATCTACCAAAATAGCAGAGACCTCTAAATCAGAAAAGCACTGGATCACAACAACACAGCTCAAATCACAAGACACATAGCTCCCCTACACAGTGTGCCCCTCAACCTAAGCCCCTAAGGCAAAACAGCTTGCCCAATACACTAATCATAGGTGACTCAATAGTGAGGCAGACTGATGTATCACTCACTAGGTTGAATAAGGGGAAGGTAACAGTCAGCTGTTTGTCGGGTGCCAGGATCTGACATATAACACACGCACTCAGGTCACTACACAACAAGTACAAGTGTGACTGTCATTGTCCATGTGGGTGTGAATGACCTGAGATGTACCTCCCTGAACTACATGAAAAGAGACATGGAGGATCTCTCAGATTATGTAGCCCAGGCAGGTATGACCATAGCCCTAAGCAGCATCCTATCATTGCCCAGAATGATACCACAGTACAAGCAGAAAATGATTGACTTTCTGGTGTCATTCTAAGGGGATCCAGTATCTGCCTGCTTAGAATTACATGACTGACAGACCTCGATGCTTTGCAATAGATGGCCTGCATCTGTCACCCCTAGGTTTCCGGATACTGGCTAAGGCTCTTGCCACCTCTATAGTGCCTTTTTTAGGTGGTCTTCCAAAGACCAAATTACCACTGTAACAGCTATAAATAAATGCAATCTGAGGGTCATGCTGCTCAATGCTAGAAGTCTAAATCTTAAGATGCACTCGCTCGAAGCACTCCTCAAAATGGAGAACATCGAGACCTGGTTTAAAGCAGCAGAAAGCACTCCTGCACTACCAGGCTATAACTCATTCCACATCTTTTGGCCCCAGAAAATGGACCAAAGCTCCAAAGAGGGTGGCATCTCGATATTCATAAAGGATATGCACACCTCTTGACTAGTAGCCCAGCATAATGCATCAGAGATACCTCAGGTACAACTAACAGTGGGTAAGATGGCGATTCAGGTCATAGCCTGCTATAGGTCCCCAACCATGTCACAAGACTCTCATTTCATGTTCCTAAGCACCCTGGAAACTATGGTCCAACCCAACACTCTCATACTGGGTGACTTCAACTACCCCTCCATCAACTGGGAAAACTACTCATGCACCAATACACTTGCCCAATGCTTCCTGGAATTCATTAATTCCAATGCGCTGGACCAGCTCATTCTTACCCCCACTAGAGGAAGCAACATCCTTGACCTGGTTATTACTAACATGGGCAACAGTTACTCAACACCAATAGTCAATTTCTCCTTGGTTAGATCTGACCACAAAGTAATTACCATAGAAATCCACATCTCACCCACACCACCAGCAAAGGTAACCATCATATAAAACTTCTCCAAAGCTGACTTTGGGCTCTTAAAAACAGAGGTGGCTAACTTCACAGCACCCATGCAAATGGAAAATATATGCACAACTGCCAAATCATATAGCAGTGCACTGTACAAACATGTATATAAATGCATGGAACTAGCCATACCCAACAGCACCAAGATGCTCTCCTTCAAAAAAAGGAAGCCAATCTGGCAGTCCCCTGCCATTAACAAACTCTACAACAGAAGGAAGAAACTGTTGCAGAAAAAGGAGAAGTCCAGGACTAGAAAAACTCCCTTATTAGCCTCAACCAAAAGTTGAGATCCCTCATCAAAACCTCTAAAGCTAGATATGAAGGCAGAATTGCAGCAGACACTAAAAACAACCATAAAGCCTTCTATAGTTATATCAAAATTCTCCACGGCAATACCCAGATTTGCTCTGAGTTACTGCACAATGGTACCTCCTATACTGAGGCAACAGATATTGCCAACATACTGGCCGACAGATTCAGTGCCAACTTTACCCCCCCCCCAAAGGACCAATCACAATGCCGGAAGAATGTCAGGCACCCAGCATTACTACAGCACAGGTTAAAGCTGCATTGGCCAAGGCCAAGAATACAGCTTCTGTGGGACCCAACACTATCCCTGGCTGTGTTCTACATGAACTACAAAGTGAACTGGCACCACACATGTGTGCCCTGTTCAGTCACAGCCTCACCTCAGGCTTTGTCCATACAGAATGGTGCATTACTACAGTCATCCCTCTAGTTAAAGGGGGAGCGACTACAGACCCTGGGAATTATCGCTCCATTAGCCTGACAAGTCTTTTATGTAAGGCTATAGAGCGCATCATCATGGACCTAATTAACAAGGATATAAGGAATCTCTCTGGATCCCACGCAATTTGGTTTTGTGAAGGGTATCTCATGCCTGCTCAACCTGGATGACTTCTTTGAGTCAGTCACCAGAGCTGTGGATGAGGGCAAGGCAGTTCATACAGCGTACCACAATCTGGCCAAGGCCTTTGATACTATTCCCCACTCAGGAATTATTGGTAGACTCATTAAACTAGGCATCAACCCATATATAACTAGGTAGGTTGCAAATTCTCTCACAGATAGATAGAATCCACATTGTGAAAGTAGCAGACTCCAAGTCAGACTGCTGACCAGTCATGAGTGGAGTCCCACAGGGATCGGTCCTGGGTCCTCTCCTGTTTGGCATCTACTTCTCAGAAGTCCAGGCCAACACGGAGGGACTTTGGCTGACTAAGTTCGCTGATGATTGCAAGCTGGGAGCCATTATTAACTCCCCAAGTGATGTAGGCATCCTACAGAAAGGCCTCAACTGAGATCAACAACTGGTGTTGAAACCATGGCCTTAAGCTTAATTCCAATAAATGTCATCATTCCCTTTGGGAAAACCTCAGTTCCCACTAAGTGCCCCACTGAACACTGAAGGCATTATAAGAGATCTGGGGACACAGGTTGACAGCAACCTCTCCTTCGACCACCACATTGCCACTGTGGTCAGAAAGTCCTTCTATGTGGCACATCTCATTACCAAGGGTTTTGCATCCAGGAAGAAAGAGGTCATCATCTCTCTCTACTCTTCCCTCATTAGACCAATCATCGAGTATAATGCCCCATTTGGCATGTACCTCACTGAACACCTGCAAGAGCTGGAAAGGCCACAAAAATACCTCACGAAGAGGATCCTAGGCCTTAAACACATGCTTTACATGGACAGACTCAAAAAATTCCAGCTTTTCTCTGTCATCTATTAAGAGGTGATCTCTGCTTGACTTACAAAGCCATGTCTGACCCAGCCCTGTTAGAAATGTTACATCTAAAGAAATCCCAATCCCTCCGCACCATGCACTCCAGGGACCTCAGCCTCATTACCACAATCAACAGAACTTGCTGGAGGGACAGGTTCATAACCCAGAGACTGCCCTTGCTCTGGAACAGACTTCCTATACATGTCAAGCAGAGCAACTCACTGGCCCTTTTCAAGATAAATCTTGATGAGTGGATGGGAAATAGAAAGTTTACCCTGGGGATCACTCCAGTGGCACTATTTGATAGAGGCACCAGGAACTAATGGCGGCATGATGCCAGGGCACTTCTATGAGCTAGACTTGTAAAGGTTCCAGGGCCATTGGCCTAGTACACATCTATGAACCTATGAAATCTCATGCATCAGCTCAATTCTTGAGATTACAAAGGAAAGTGAAACAATATATACAAGTAGAGGAATAAACATAACAAATACAATACTACCCCAATACATGTAAGAAAGAGCAGACACATTTATCAACAATCAAATACAAAAAGAATACCCTCCCCTAAGTTAAATTAACTACCCCATTAAAAGTAATACAAACACTACAGATTGAACAATGCTGGTTATTTGTCTAATATTGCCCTGAGTGGGTTAAATAATACTGACTATGGATATAATAAATAAATATTGTACTTACTTGGAATTTATATAGTATCTATTGCACAAATAAAAACTAACTTATTATGTGTACAGACCACTGGGACTAGTGTCCGAGTTCAGAAGTCTTATCACTGTAGGGTACAAAGTGTTTTTGAATCTTGTTGTCCTGCAGCAGATAGCTTCTGCCTGATGCCAGATACTTAGAGTCCATGTGCAGGATGTGTGGTGTCCTGTGTTATTTTGGTGGCCCTTTGGATGCTTCTTGCAGAATAAAGTTGATGTATCGATGGAAGTTTGGAACCTGTTACCTTCTCTGCGACCCTCACCACTCTTTGTAGCGCCTTCCTTTCTGTAACTGTGCAGCTTCCAAAGCACACTGTGAAGTTGCAGGTGAAGATGCTCTCTAATGCACATCTATAGAAGGTGGAGAGGATATGAGGAGGAAGCTTGGCTTTCTTTAGCCTTCCCAAAAAGTGGACACGGTGCACTTTCTTGATTGCTGGCTGGGGTTTACTGAACATGAGAGATCCTCTGATATGTGTACACCCAGGAATTTCATCCTCTTGATCCTCTCCACACTCCCACCATTGATCCTGAGCCCTGAATAGTTTGTTCTCCTTTTCCTGAAGTTGATGATAATCTCTTTGGTTTTGCTTACATTCAGGTCAAGGTTGTTCCCCTCGCACCAACTGATCAGAGATGCCACCTCCTCTCTGTAGCCCTTTCATCCTCCTTTGTGATGAGATCTATGACTCTGGTGTCATCAGAAAACATGATGATATGGTTGGACTTGTGCTTAGTATAGCAGTCTTCTTGGGTCAGGATGGTGAATAACAGTGGGCTTAGAACACATCCCTGTGGAATCTCTGTATTAATCATGATGCACTTTGATATGTTCTTACACAAACACACCCTCTGTGGTCTCTCAATCAAGAAGTCCAGGATCCAGTTACAGAGATGTTTACTGATTCCTAAATATGCCAGATATGCTAAATATACTTGAAGCTTTTCTCATGATTAGTTTAATGCAATCTTGACTAAAGATAATTACTTATTTTCACTTTATTATTAAAATAACACTTAGTGGTGTGATATTGTAGATGTTTCTGTAATTTATTATATTAAGTTTTTGAAAGAATTTTATTTGAATTTTGCTATAAAAAATGAAAAAAATGGTGTAGTAGTACTGTAGGACCTTGTGAAACCCACTGTGTCTCTATAAACATGTTCAGCCATCCATTTATTTTATACACTGCTTTACCTTTTGATGGGTCATGGGGACAGTAGAGCCTCTTCTGTTAGCCAATGGGCATAAGACACTGAAACCCATTCTGGACAGGACATTTGTCTAACACACAGTGCACTTACATATTTTATGCATACTTACTAAAAATATAACCCTTATTTATTCTGCCGTGTAGTATAAATGTAAGAAAAAGTGAACCTCGTCTTGGGCTAACAATAAGTCATTCGATGTTCTGATGAGTTATTCACCAAATGTTGTTTTCTTGAAGGAAACTGATCAAAATGGCATTTGATGAAATTGCTTCAAAGGATTACTGTTTTCCCAGAGATATGGCAACCCCAGGCTTGGTTCTAATTAAGTGACTGGACAGGGGATCACCCCCACATGTATCATACCACTCCACAATGGTGGCTCCTCCCTAGAGCTTTCCAACTATCGACCAGTTGCAATTCCCTCACCCCTCTCTAAGATCCTAGAAAGATATATTCATCACCAGTTCCTCTCCTATCTCCTCACCAACAACCTTCTCTCCTCAACCCAACATGCATTTCGCTCATCCCACAGCACCACCACTGCCCTACTCAAATTCACCAATACTGTAAACTCCCACAGGAATCTAGACAAATTTGTCTCAGCTACCTTCCTAGATTTATCCAAGGCATTTGACACAGTCTGACATAATAAACTACTGTCTTGTCTGTCTGACCTCAACCTTAACAACCCCACCCTCCTCTGGTTTAAAAGCTATTTAAATAACCACCAACAATCTGTCAAATGGCATAACTCCCCCCCCCCCACTCCCAATCTCCTTAGGCATGCCACAAGGATCAGTCCTAGGACCCCTTCTTTTTAATATCTTCACAAACCAACTCCAATCAGCTACCTCTAAAGCTGACATAGTCCAATATGCTGACAACACAACTCTCATATGCTCTTCACCCAACATCCAACTTCTCCAGCAAAAAGCCCAAGAAGCCTTCTCTGAAATAGAGAACTGGCCTAACAACTCACAACTCATACTAAATCCCAAGAAAACACAACTAATGCTATTCCACTCTACTAAAAAGAGCAACCTTACCTTTTATATACTCTCCACCAGCAAATCCCAAATCACCCCTGTCACTGAGGCTAAACTCCTAGGAGTTACCATTGACCAGCAACTCAAATTCACAAAGCACATATCAACAACCATCACTAAAGTCCTCAAAAAGCTAGGTTCCCTCTATCGCTGTAAAAGTTATCTAACCACTGAATCTCAAATTGCAATAGCCAGGACCCACCTCCTATCTACTCTACTTTATGCATCCTCAGTTCTAACTAATCTTTACAAAACTGACCTTAATAAACTTTCCATCTGTTACAACAAAATTGCTAGATTCACTACCAATGCCAAATCACAATCCAATTCCCACCACTGCCTTTCCTTACAAGCTTTGCACTGGCTTGAATTTCTAAACCTGTTAAGGTACCATCAACTCAGCCTAGCCCATCTAATTCTGCACTATCCTGAGAAAACCCCTGACCTGACTGGCATGCTGAACTTCTACAATTCAAATAGACAATTTCGGTCCTCCAGCAAAGCCTTAATCAGAACCATTACATGCAAAAACAACTCTGGGGAATCACTATTTGCCCATGAAATAGCAAAAATATGGAACAACCTTCGCCCTGACCTCAGACTACAAAACTCCACACCCTCCTTCAAAAGCCTATTTAAAACATACCTCTTCACCAACCATCTATGCAACAGTAATTGACCCCCTGAAGCCTTGTCCACTTACTATTTCTACACCCCATCTGTCCTGGACAACGCAAACAACACCATCTAACTATACCGATCCATGTGTGAGCAATAACCTATAAATGAGTGTATGTACGTGTGTGTGTGTGTGTGTGTGTGTGTGTGTGTGTGTGTGTGTGTATATGTGTGTGCTTGTGTTGTGCATGTGCATGTCTGTGTGTGTGTGTGTGTGTGTGTATATATATATATATATATATATATATATATATATATATATATATATATATATATATAAATAACAGCTCAGATGGTGTAGGGGTACATTGCTCTTACTATAATGTACAGGGTCATTGATTTGAGACTTGGGACTTATGGTTTAGGGGGGAGGTTGGCATAATGGTTAAGGTGTTTACCTTACAGACACAATATGCATGGTTTGATTCTCACTTGGGGTAATTGGCTAGGCTTAAAATGGCCCACAAGGGCAGTTAGCCTAGTTCTAAACTATGAACTATGAACCTATATATATGTGTATGCATATATATGTATGTATACTCTTACATGTATATTTGGAAACTTAAACATTTATATACTCTTATTCAATTGTGAAATATCTTGCAATGCTCTACCAGGCTCTTATCTACTCTCATTGTATATTTTGTACACTTGTATTTTCAACCAAAAGGGGGAATATCCTCTTATTGTATACTAACGGCTATAAAGTCTACAATCTGTATACTACTACTCTGTAATGTCTCTCTTGTAAATTTTTCTTCTCTCTGTAAACTTATAGAGTTTTTCTCCCCAGGACTCCGCTGAAAATGGACACTTGTTGTCCAGTCGGACTATCCTGGCAAACAAATATTAAATAAATAAAATAAATAGAATGTAGTTCAGGTTATCTCCCTCATCTCAGTTAAAAGCAGCTTCCCTGAGTTTCAAAACTATATTAGATGTTTTTTATTAATAATGTCTTAATTGTGTGTTCCAAGCTAAATTAAGTGTTAAAGAGCATGACTATGTTTCAAACTAAACAAATGAACCTACCAAAGTAATGAAAGTAAGTAAATTAATGAATAAATAAGAAAAACAGTTATGACTTCAAGTGGAAGCTTTTAGAGTTTCTAACACACATTGCACTGGCATTTGTTTCAAAGAGATTGTAGACATTGTTTGTGGTGTTGTGAATTCAGCATGTTAACTTTGGAAATGAGCTAGGAGAAGATAAAATCCTCCATGGTGTACATTTCTGGGGGAATTATCATACTCGGAGTTAAACTTCCATTTGCTAATAGACTTCATCCTCTATTTCTGTGTTTGAATCCATCAGTCTCCATGTGGACGCCATCTAACTTTTAGCAAGTCATTCAGCTGGATAGAGCTTCTGGATCATCACTCAGAAGGTAACCTTGTACCTACTGGCCTTACATGGTTAATAGATAAAAATGAAAATAAATAAATAAAATGAAATTGGGAGAAGCAAAGCCTTCTGAAAGAAACTTGTCCATTGCAACTGGTGGCTATTTAGGTGTCACTATAGTGTGTTGGCAGATGTAAATGCTTTCCATCTGGGCTTTTTTACGATTGCCCAGTGCTTTGAATAAAGACAACTAGCCCCTTTATACTGATATAAAAATCCTGAGTACCTAAAAGCACTCTCAGTATTCTTCTATAAAAGTACCACAGCAGTCTTTTATTATGTCATATTCCAAACTGACTTCACATGGAAGCCAACTCCATACATGGAAGCCAATAGAAAGTAAGATATGTAAACAATAAAATCATTTCTTTTCCCGATCTTAACTTCCTTTCTTTTAACTGACTCCAAATCATTTCCTTTTATTTATTACAACATATTTCTTTTCCTTCTACTATTTAGTTTTACATTCGATCTTCTAGCTGGATTGTTAAATAAAAGAAAAAAATGCTTTCAGACTTTTATAGAGAAACAGCAATACCAGTGTTGATTCTGGCAGTGATTCAGCCTTGATAAGCTGACCAAAAGTGAATGTATGTACTGGGAAAACATAAAAGCTCTTTATTGCTTACACTGTGCAGTTAAAGTTACAAGTCCTTTTAAGTCATCACATGTGCTCCCTTTAGAACATCTATTCAGCGATGCCTTTGTTGAATTAGGCATGGCTGTCTGAGCGTATTAATTTTTCCTAACACTTTGTTTAAACACAAATTCATAGTGATGTGCAGTTGAGTAGGCTACAAAAATATTGTCACTCTAGGCTCTGATTGTTGTCTGATAGATTTGTATTGTCAAGTCTTTGTAAATGCAGATGGGCAGGCAGCTTTTATTAGAATGGATTGCTTTTCTGGCAGCGATGTGCCAAGCAAATATAAGATTTACATATTAAATTCAAGTGGATTTGTGTGACTGATTTGCAATGAAAGATGGAATTTGTCCAACGTAAAAGTTTTCTTATCTTGCTTGGTTGTTCTTTACCCTTACACTTTCCCTTTACCTTGCGTCTCTGTGTCTGCTTTTTCAGTTACTTTTCACACAAAACTCAGAATATTTTTTTTATAACAGTGAATCTTTTCTTATAAAAAGAAAGTCTAGTAAGAATTATTGGCCAAACTGATTTTGCTGTTTGTCGTACTGACTGGCACAAAATGTAGATTAATACAAAAATAAAACAAATAATGAAATGCCGGAGTTGTATGTCTCCTTCCATATCATGCCACACTTTTCGTAAGCAGTGACTTGAATGTACCATTAACAAATAAATATTTTTTGTCTTTTAAGGAAGGACAATTTGTTTGTGTCTTTCGGCTTTTCCCGGTTAGGGGTCGCCACAGCGGAACTCCGGTCCGCTAATGATTGGCAGTAGATTTTTACGTGCAGGCTTGCCGGGCCTAATGCACAACCTTCAACGAAGGAACGCCCATTCACGCATGTCACCACACAGAAGACACTCTAACTGAGAATCGAACGGGCAACATCTAACTGTGAGGTGACAACACTACCTTAGCACCAAGGAAGGACAATAAATACATTAAAAGGAATGCAGCTTTGGGTTCAAAAAGCAGCCAAACTATCTGGTCTCTGAAAACAGGTGTTTTTTATTTACTTTCTGATAATGTGCTGGTCCTGTTATGCCCATAATGTGTTTTAGGGGAGACCTGATGTAATATTTATATACATGAGGGAAAATTTGGCGAGCACTCCAGGAAACTACTCTTATACTTTTTGGTAAATGCCACGTGGAGTTTAATACTGACCTAAGCTATCACCAGCTCAGGTAGCTGGGACATCTCTATAACATCTCATCCAAAGGGCAGTTCTCCAGTAGTAAAGCACCATCTCAATTCTTCACTGAAGTGTCAGTAACAGAATATTACTCCAAGTACCTGGTGTGAGGATAGAACCTACAGCCTTCTAATTTTCGTAGCTTCAAAGGCAAGAGTACAGCCTGATAAGGCACTGACATGAAAACTGAACCTGACTTACCAATGCCTAAACAGGACTGCCAGTACAGCTCTTTTGAGTGTGTACCTTTAACTCCCAGTGGGTGTGGCTTGAGCCTTTAAAAAATTAAGTTATCACCTTACAGTTCTAACAAATACTCATTAACAGAGGTCAAATATCAGTACATTTGTGTTTGCCATCATATATACTTCAAGAGAAAATATTCTGATACCTTATATGTAGCATGGTTTTGGAATTATTAATGCAAATATGAACAAGCAATATTTGACGCCTAGAGGCGCAGAAGGAGGTAACTGCAGAAAAGCCTGGAGGCGCACTCGGCTGTAATGAGTAAATTAAGTTCAACATTAGTTTATTAACATTTTAAGGTGTTGCTACATTTAGTTTCTCATCCCTCTCCACTCATGGGTGCTCCTGGCTTCTTAGAGATAGAATCTTTAATCATGTGCTGACTTTTATATTCTCTGTTATAATATATATATGGTGTCTTTATAGGTTCATAGGTTGATACTAGGCTATCTTCCCTAGGGCATTTATAAGCCTAGCCAGAGTGTGTTTGGCTTTCGCCACCCTTTTAGATTAGTTGACTGTGCCTCTGTGTAGTAGGTCACAGAAGATAACCCTTTTAAGATTAGTTTACTGTGCCTCTGTTTAGTAGGGACACAGAAGAGATCCCAGGGGTAAACCTACGATCTCCCATCCACTCGTCAAGATTTCTCTTGAAGAGGGTCATTGAGGGGCTCTGCCTAACATGGATTGGGATTTTGTTCCAGAGTGAGGGGAGCCTCTGGGATATGAATCTGTCCCTCCAGCATGTCCTATTTATTTCTGTGCTGAGGTTTAAGTCCCTGGAGCATGTAGCTCTTAGGGATTTAGATTTCCTGAGGTGGAGTATGTCCATTAATTCTGGGTTGGACATGGCTTTATACGTCAGGCACAGATTGCCTCTGAGTAGGCAGTAAGCAACTGAGTAGAGCTGGAGTTTCTTTAGCCTAACTGCTTAGGGCATCTGTTTGAGTCCCTTGATCCTCTTGGTGAGGTACTTTTGGGGTCTTTCCAGTTGCTGCAGGTGTTGGGTAAGGTACAGCCCAAATGGGGCATTGTATTCAATTATAGGCCTGATGAGTGATGAGTAGAGGGGCACAATGACCTCTCTTGATCTAGATGTGAAACCTTTCGTGATAAGGTGGGCTATATAGAAGGTCTTTCTAACCACTTTGGCAACGTGATTGTCAAAGGAGAGATTGCTATCTACTTGGGTCCCCAAATCCCTAATTACTTCTTCCATACTTAATGGATTACCACCTATGTGGTAATTTGTGGGCAGTTTGTTTTTCCCAAAGGGGATGACTATGCACTTTTTGGCATTTAGCTTTAGGCCATGGCTCTGGCACCAGTTATCCATCTCTGTGAGACCCTTTTGGAGGATGCTTGTGTCAGTCGGCGAGTCGATTATGGCACCCAGTTTGCAGTCATCTGCGAACTTGGTCAGCCATAGTCCTCCTGTGTTAGCCTGTACCTCAGAGAAATATATACCGAACAAGAGAGGTCCCAGGACTGAGCCTTGTGGGACGCCACTTGTAACTGGTTTAGAGTCTGACATGGCACCTGCAATTCTGACCATGTGGGTTCTATCCCTGAGCCAGTTTACAACCCATCTTGTGACATAGGGGTTGATATTTAAGCTGGTGAGCTTATTTATGATACCCGAGTGGGGTATTGTGTCGTAGGCTTTTGCGAGGTCCAGGTAGGCTGTGTGGACTACCTTCCCTTCGTCTATGGCCTTGGTGACTGTTTCAAAGAAGTCGACCAGGTACAAGAGGCAAGATCTGCCCTTAACAAAGCCGTATTGGGTAGGATCCAGTATTTGGAAGTTCCCAATGTCTTTGTTTATGAGTTCCATGATGATACGCTCCATAGCTTTGCAGACTAGGCTAGTCAGGCTTATAGGCAATAGTCTGTCAGTTTAGTTATTTATTTTTATACCATCTTAATATTAAGGTGTTTGGGAAACTAATATAATCTTGCACTCGAACTAGATAATCTTTTTTAACTTGTTCTTTGTTTAAATTGTTGTTTGGTTTTAAACATGCAAGAGTCCTTTTCTACAGGGACCTCAAACTGATTAGCTTACTTAGTCATGTAATATGCACCCAGACAGAGTAACTAACCCCCCCATCAGCAAGATGACTTACAGAGCTGGCATTACCCCTTTGTACTATGCTGCTAGACCAGATAACCTGTAAACTTCTTTGATAGGGTACCAATCTGCTATGATATAGATGCTGTGAGAACTTGTTACAGAATCAATGATTTAAATGTGCAAAAAAAATAACGTGGTTTTGCTAAAACATGTAGTTTAGCTTGTTATAGTTAAAACATTTAACTGTTTTAATGTTTGAACTATTTCGGATTTTATTAACTTGTAAAATGTTATAAAAGTAATATTCATTCAGTGAAATGAAAGGGAGCTATGAAGGTAGTACTTTAAAAACAACATAATATCTGTATGCTTATTGTTGCCATAGATTTAATTGTTTTTAGCAGTTGTTCAGCTACAGTATTTATTTTGGACTTCTACTGCCTGATAGTTTGCTGTTGCTGTTAACTTTCTTTCTGTGTGCTGGTATCTTCAGTGCCTTCAGAATTGCTTAGTTGTACTTTACTACAGAGAAGGTTTCTCCACATATTTTTATAGTGACTTGTATACATGTGTAGGCAAAACATTATTTGCCACCAGGAGGGTGCTAAGGTGCTTCAGAGTCATAAGCTCTTTACCTTGAGTTGGTCATGACTTGAAGGCCATATGCACACACACACACACACACGCACACACGCACACACACACACACACACACACACACACACACACACACACACACACACACACACACACACACACACACACACACACACACACACAGAGCCTAATCCTGCATTTCTCAAAATGTAGCTTTAATTCAGTGAACAGCCATGATGCATTATGTGTAGTACAATAAATTCTCATTCCTGGCTTCATAATTTAATTACTTTTGTTTGTATTAACATATTCCAAATACATAAAAGCACTATTGTGCCAGGTTATTAGCTAACCTGCTGGCTATAGAACTTTGCATCCTGACATAATGTCATTGTATAATCCTGCTGAAAATGCGATTTAACACAGCAAGCATGAAATCGCCACAAGTGACTGCAAAATCACCTTTTAGGATGGAATTGCACAGTGATGGCCGAGCAGGCCTTACACATAGACCAAATAGGCAGCTGCCTGTGGAGGCGTGTGTGTGTAGGAGCAGTCTTTCCATATTGATTTATTTATTTTTTTGATCAGCAAAACATTTTATTTGCTTTAAAAGTAAATAAATAAACCAAAAAGGTGCCTTTTCAAAAAAACATGCCCACAGTGTGCTCATACCCCAGGGAAGATAATCCACTTGACCATTCAAATCAAGCCAAATCACCTCACATTAGACTTGAACATTGGAGCAGAGACCTCACAATGTTCAAATGTAGGCACAAAGGTGCACTTCAGTTAAAATGAATATCAGTCACTGATGCCTTGCTTTACTGACCTCACTGCATATAAATGTCACAATTGAAGACAGAATAGGTGGTGAGGGTGAGAAATGTGTTAAATGATTATTTTTTACAATGATGCTGGAAGTGATCAACCAGATATTTTTGGTGATATTTCTGGCTTTATGATTTGTGTGGAGGAACTTGGAATACTTTAATGTGTGGCAACTTGTTTGTGTGGAGGTAAAATAATATTACATACCCATCAGCCATTGTGCCTATATCTGCTAGGTGGGGGTGGGGTTTCCAGATGAAAGTAACTTACTCTCTTGGCATTTACTTAGTTTAAACAGTCACCATCTGACTTTGCAGGATTAGTGTGTATTTGTGAGATGTAAGCTGGCAGTACTTAATTGGACACCTGCTATGCACAGAGAGAGCAGGTATAATTGCTGGGACTGTTTGTGGAGGACAATTACTAGCTGTGTGTGACTGTTTGCTTATTATTCTTGCTTTTCAGGACTAACATGATTTACGTGAAGCTTCTTTTTCTTGTTTTGGCTTTTCCCGGTTAGGGGTCGTCACAGCAGAGCAACGGTCTGGAGAATAATTGGCAGTGGAGTTTTACAGTGTCAAGTTGCCAGCCTGGCAGCCAACCTTCCACAGAAGGCACACACTTGCACACATTCACACCTAGGGCCAATTTAGTGTCCAGTCCACCTATAGCATGTCTTTGGGATGTGAGAGAAAACCGGAGCACCCTGAGGAAACCCACACAAACGTGATTTAGGTGAAGCAATATGCAATATTTTAATATCTGGCAACTGTTTGGAGCAAAGGTGAAATACATTACATGCCATCCCCTTTTATCACAATCAGATTTCTCAGCTGTACATAGAAGGGACTATAACTGCTTGGTAGTAGTAGTTCGGATGAAAGTAACTGACCCTCTTGTCACTTACTGAGTTTAACAGTCATGTTGCCAAAAAAAACAAAAAACAAACAAGGGATAAAATGCATTACAAAATATCTAGATCTTCAGAGCTTTTAGGAGCTGATGTCCCCAGACACTAAGGCAATATAATTGGATTTTGACACAGTCTTAGTGGCCATCTCTGCCTTGAACCTTACCTAGTCTAAAACCAGTCCTGTTCCTAGGTGTACACAAGAAGGTCACTATACTTTGTGGGGGCTGGGAGGATGTCATTATTTCTTTAACATCCCTCCCAATCCTCAGGAGTCACTATATCTTCTGTTGGGCTTGGAATACTGTATTCATTATTTTTAAGCTTTATTCACAAATGTCAGAGGGGTGCACAGAGGTTCACTAAAGCTTGTGTCAGAGGGGTGCACAGCGGTTCACTAAAGCTTGTGTCAGATGGGTGCACAGCGGTTCACTAAAGCTTGTATAGGAGCATTGTACTGTCTTGAAAAAGTTGGAAACATTATTGTAATATTTTTTTTCCTCACAATCAAGGATCTGATTCACATCAAAGCCCTGACACTATACTCAGTATTCTACAGACTGCTAAGCGGCGACATGTGTCTGGCAGATAAGGCATCCTCCGACCTATTACTGTTGAATTTACTGCATATCAGCAAGCCAAATGACATCAGAAATACTCAGTCAAGGGCTCTAAACCTCTTTGGCAACATCAACAGAATGGTTTGGTGGCTCGGGTATATCTGACACAGGATACCGCTCCCCATCAACATAAAACAAAGTTCATGCCAGTCCATTTTCAAGTGCAACTTAAATATATGGATCGGAAACAGAACATTTACCATGTAACTGCCCCAGTACTACTAATGCAGCTCCTAAATGCATTATCCCATGCATGGGTCTCCTCAAAGTATCTATGATATGATCCCAGTTCATCTCATTTGGGGTAATATATAATTATTGACTGTGGGATGGGTAAGACCAATCTATACCCAAATGGGATAGGTTATTTTGAGCTTAAAAGGGGAAATTGGCCAGGTTTAAAATGGCCCACAAGGGCAGCTAACCTAGCACTTACCTGCAAACCTATAAACCTATAGGCAGGTGACTATCTTTAGGGGAAGAATAAAGCAGGAAGCATGTATATGTGTCAGAACATAACGTATTTGTTATCAATTTGTTTTTTCAGTTTCGTTTACGACTTATGTCAAAATGGTACACAGAAGGTGGGAATATTTTGGGGGATAGAGGGTGAGGAGGCACCAGCTTGAAATATATTATTGTAGGCATTTGTTGTTTAATTTTCATCCCAATTTAACACTGGTGGTGGTGGGAGGTACACAGACAGTGACTACCAATTGAAGGGGTAGGGGGTAGGTAGTATTCCAAGATATTATATTCTTAGCTTATTGGGAACAGGTGTTTGGGAGCTTGGTTCCTTGAAATAAAAGAAGTAAGACAGAAATTTATTTTCTGTATTCATGATTTTTTGTTTAGGCCATCACTGGACCAAAAGTTTGGAAAAAAAGCTGTAAAATGCATATCAGAGTGTCTCTAACCTCATGGTTTCTAGGTGCCTAGCAGCTCCTGACCCTCAGCTTACTTTAGTTATTACAGGTAAGTTTTGGTCAGTTAGGGTGTGTTGAAAGGATGCAGGAAAAACCAAAGTTAAATAGTAAGACTGATTTTTTTTCATCATATTTTTTATTCAGGCTGTTATTGGATGTAAAGGTTGCTGAAAAAAATCTAAAATAATTATTAGAGCATCTAGAACTCCCATGGCTTCTGGGGACCTTGTAACCCCCCCAGACCCCAGATCAATGCAATTTTGATCCACAGTTGTCAGCGTGCAGATTTGCCTAGATAAAACATGTTGAACAGATGAATAACTGTAGGAAATAACTGAAGAGTAACCAAACTGTAAGAAAAAGAAAGAAAAAAGTAATCTGGATGGTGTGGGTGGGCCAGGATGGGAAGGGCAGCAGGAGGTGTCACCATGAAGCCTTTTTGCCTAGGGCACCAGTGCAACTAAGGCTGGCCCAAGCAACAATGCTGTAGTTATTCATATATGCTAAAATGCAGTTGGTTCAGTGCAGTGGAGAGATCGCAGATTTGCAGATTTAGGGTCTGGGTTCAATTCTGATTTCTGCTGACTTTGTCTCTGCCGAGATTTTTTCCCCAGGTACTCTAGTTTCTGCTCCACTTTGAAAAGCATACTGGTTGATTGGCTGTTCTTATGTATATGTATTATATTACAAAAACCTTTCACTAGGTTATCTGCTAGAAGCAGGGGGAATGTGCAGATCTAAAAACATCATCAAAAATGGTAATGCAACTTGTGAGTGATTAAAATGTAGGCATACAATACAAGGCACTACTGGAAGAAAAAAATCTATATATCTAGATACATCTGTTTGGCATAATTCCCCAAAGATTGTAGATAGTCAACACTGTGCTCAGCTTTAGTTATTTTCATCAATTTGTTACAGTATTTGTTATTGTGGTCACGTTTTTACATGTGCATGAAGGTGAGGTGTGTAGCAGTGCAAGCATAAATAAGGTTCGACTCATAAATTGTTCAAAATTAGCAAGTGTGGTTGATTGCTTTGAGAAACTTCACCACTGAATCATTTGATTCATGCCTTATATGACATTCTAAAGATAACATTCCCTTGTTTCCAGCTGTCTATTTCGTATTTGGGATAGTCATAAAGTAGTGATTCCTGGATGGTACTTGTTTAGAGCAGCTCCCCAGATGACATGGAAAACTTCATTAAGGGTCACAGTTGGTCTGCCAAGGAGAAGATGCAGCCAGTGAAGCCATGTCTCAGTGTGCTTTTGTGTTCATGGTAGATTCCCAGGATGAGGTCATGGATGGTCCCAAAGCTCATTGCATGAGTGGAAAAAAGATGACTGCGGAGGTCAGACCAGTAACTTATTTATGTGGCTGCGCTAGAAGGCAGTTGTATTCTTTGAATATGAAGAAGTCAGTGCATGCTGCATGCGGTTGTTTCACATCCATGTAGGTTAGTTCAGTAAACCAACAAAATAGTGGGTGATATCCGCTTCCTGTTGGAGTGTAACCCACTTGTGTGGTGGGAATAAATTTGGAAGGAAGAATACTCTTACTGGAATAGCTGTTACTCCTGGAGGTCCAAGTCTAAGTCCTGAAAAGGACTTAGTGATTCATATGTGGTTTTGAATAAACCTGTTGTGGCTCTTAAAATGGCCTTTGTAGTCTTGAGGAAGACTGTTTTGGCTGTTATACAGGCCTTTGTGGTGTGGAGAGGTGGTCCTGAGGAGGACCTTTTTAGTCCTGAGGCGGACTGTTGTGGCTCTGAGAAGAACCTTTGTGGTGGATTGGTCTTGAGAAGGACCTTTGTAGTCCTAAAGAGGACTGTTTTGGTTCTGAGAAGAACCTTTGTGGTGTGTTTGGTCCTGAGGAGGACCTTTGTAGCCCTAACAAGGACTTTTGTGCAGTACCCGTCAGGTGGGAGGTTGGGTTGTACCCTTTTGGTCGCCACTTGGGCAGTCAGGGATGGCCCTGTCATCAGATCTCATATGGTCCTAAAAAGGACCTTTGTCAGTCCAGATGGGTCCCTAAAAAGGATAAGGACAGGTCCCTAGAAAGCATAAAATCACAAGGACTCAGGATAGCCAGGGTAACCAAGGACCTCAACAACTACCTGAAAAGCATAAAGGAACTTGAAAAGGACTTCCTGGCCAGAGGGTATACCAACAGGATAATCAGACAAGTACTAGACCCCATAACAGAGCATTGAAGGAACAAGATCTTCAAATTACACCAGAGCTGCAGAATTAAGGACCCCTACAACAAAGAGCCTCAGTTCACCTGCATCCTACAATACTCCCTGGACTATAAGGACTTACAGAAAATCATCACCAACAACTGGTGATTCATCAAAAGCAGCTGACACTTTGGGCATATTTTTCCGGATAAACCCAAATTCACCATCAAAAAATGCCCCAGCATCAGGGATCACCTAGAGAGGAAAAGTAATATGGACCACTCCAACCCCAAAGGAACCTACCCATGCAGGGACCCCCCCCGTCACTTCTGCAAATACCCCAGCAGAAAAGACAGTTTCTTTTGCCCCAACAACAAGAAAATCTACAAGGCTAAAGTTTTGGGAAACTGCACCACCAAAGGGGTAGTATACAGGGCACAATGCTCAAAATGCCAAGCTTTCTACGTGGGAAAGATGGTGAATATGCTAAAAACATGGATAGCAAGACACCAGTTCGACATCAAAAATGGTATCACCACAAACCCCCTGGCTGGGCATGCCAGACAGCAACCAGGACACAAGAACTTTCACTTCCACATTTTGGAGATCATCAGAGAAGAACCCTTTAGTGGAGACCATCATTCACGCCTTGAAAGCAAAGAACTGACCTGGCAGATAGAACTTGCAGCAAGGAAACCACCTTGATTAAACACCATGGAATCCATAATCCCCATCTTAAACCTGAGGACACTTAACCATGAACTATATGGTTAAACAACAGCAACCAAAGACTTCCATTTGCACTGGACAATGGTACTCACTGGATTACAGTTTTATGATTTAGAAATGTTTTTCTCTCATTTAGCTACCCTCTGGACAACAGATATAAAAAGGTATGTGAGTCTCTTAGCTTCCTTGGCAAACCTGAAAGTTTCAATTATAGATCTATCTATTTACTATTTTTTTAATTATTTATCTGTTTCTTTAGTTTTTAATAACACTAGCAAGCCCAATTGACTCTTAAAACAAGTTTTTTTAGTGATTTGTAGCTTTTTTACAGGATTACAGATGGCTAAGATTGGTTAATATTATATTAGCTTGGACTGGATAAATGTTATGTGGTTTACAAGGCTTTACATAGTGGCAACTGGATGGTGAACAGACTGCATTTTCAAACAGTTTCATAACTCAAACAGAATAATTGTACACTGTTTTTTTTCAAGCCAGTAGTTCACCCAAACTACTTATGCCATTTCAGGGCCCTTTGTGTCACAAAGATCTAGTCATTCAGCTGGTAATTCCCCTTCCCACCACCACTGGGTGGTTTTCCAACCACCGAGGCTTCACACCCTTCCTAGCCGACTTTGAGTTCCACAAGGTCGGCCACAACCCCCCAGGTAGGGCCGCCAAGTGCAAATTAACATTTTTTAGCATTTTTTGGTGCCAAAAACACCAGAAATAGGAAATAACTTATTATTTCAGCAGTTATAGCCATTTTTAAAATAGTAAGGTCATATATGGGACCAGGAGGGCCATACCAACCTCTACTAAGCCATAAAAATCAGAAATTTAACTTCTTACCTCCATGTGTTAATTAAGGCTCCAAGGAGGAATCTGACCCACTGGGGCCATTCCTTAGTTCCACAGGGCCGGCCACAACCTGCTGGTGAGGTCTACCAAGCACAATTTAGCAGTTTTTTGGCACCAAAAACATTATTCATAAGAAAAACACATCTTTAATCCACACTTTTAAGTTTTTCTAGCAGGAGAAATCCCAACTAGGACCAAGGCACCCACCCCAATCACAGCTTTTTGTTTTTAAATTAGTTTTTTGGCACCAAATGCACAATTCGTTGGAGCTTAATAAAAAATAAAGAACACAAAATAAATTCCACAGATATAGCTAATTCTTAAATGTGAGTTCATATATGAGACCTTTAAGCCCATACCCACTAAAACTAAATGCTAAAATTAGGAATTTTTACTTTCCATCTCCACGAGGTGGTCATGGCACCACCAACCCTCTCGACCCTCTGTAGCCCATCCTCAGTTCCATAGAGCCGGCCACAACCCCCTAGTTAGGACTGTCAAGCACAAGTTCACGCTTTTTGTGCCAAAATCTTATTTTAGCTTATTTTAGCATTTTAAACAGTTTCAACCCACAATTTCTTGCTTTAATAGCATAAGAAATCCTAATTAGGACCAGGGTACCCACACCTAACACAATTATGCTTTTAAAAGAGTTGCTGAAATTAATACTAAAGCTTATAAATCACTAATTTTAATTTTCAACTTCCTTATTCACCTTCATCCCTGAAGAAGGTAGTAGGCGAAAGCATTTGTCATAAACACTAAGTACTAAATTTTATGGTTACTGATTTTTGTCTTATGTTTGTTGTATATGTAGAATGTTAAAGGTTTTGTGTTTTAAAGCTTGGCAAAGGCGGGCCAAGGTAACATAGTAAACAATAATAAACACACACCTCCACCAGTAACTGCAAAATAACCACAGATACTAGTGGACCATTTCATTCATTTGTGCTTGTATTTTAATTTTAATTTTAATTTGGACTTGTAACTGCTAAAATGTAAGTTTAAACTTTGAAACCTTAACTAGAAGAAGAAAGACAACAAGATAAACCTGTATGAGGAAAAAATCTAGGAAAGAATCTGGAGAATAGCAATTCCAAATGTAGCATAATACTATTGGTTGGAACTACATTCTGGACCTAATTGAAAACAACCTAATTGAAAATGATGTAACAGGTTAGCCTCACCCACCAGGGGTTATGACAAAATAAAGGCATCACACCTTCCCACCCCCCCACCACATGGTTGGCTGGCTAACCTGACACACCCCCTTAGATCTGTATAAAAGTAAAGGCACCTCACAGGATTAGTCACTCAGAACAATGCTTGGAGGAAGGTTGTACTGAATTTGTAATCTGCAAGGACTGAATAAAGGATTTATTTTGGACTGGAACTGGCTCAAAGATTCATTTATTTTACAGTGAACACCTTGCATACCATTTAAGTTGTGTTTTGTGAATGTAACACTGTGGCTTTAATTAAATGGTTTTATGTTTGGATTTTCATTTATTTTTGTTCTTTTTGTTTTGTCTAAGATCTGCACTGCATTTTTAGTTCAGACTGTACATATTAAAGGTTGAGGTTTCAAACCCTACAGTCCTTATAAGGGCTAACTAGGTCCTTTCCAGGACTCTCAAAAGATTCTGACTGGGGTTCCACCCTCAAGCCCAGCCTTGGACCACAAGGGGGCACACCAGTCCTTTGAAGGGCCACCTACCTGGACCTCACCTAACCCAGCCTTGACCAACAAGGGGGCACACCAGTCCTTACCAGGACTACCTAGGGACCCATCTGGATTAACAAAGATCCTTTGTAGGACCATATGAGATCTGATGACAGGGCCATCCCTGACCACCCAGGTGGAGACCAAAAGGGTACAACCCAACCTCCCACCTGACGGGTACTGCACAAAAGTCCTTGTTAGGGCTACAAAGGTCCTTCTCAAGACCAGTCCACCACAAAGGTTCTTCTCAGAACCACAACAGTCCTCCTCAGGACTAAAAAGGTCCTCCTCAGGACCATCTCTCCACACCACAAAGGCCCTTATAAGAGCCAAAACAGTCTTCCTCAAGACTACAAAGGCCCTTTTAAGAGCCACAACAGGTTTATTCAAAAACACATATGAATCACTAAGTCTTCTTCAGGACATAGACCTGGACCTCCAGGAGTAACAGCTATTCCAGTAAGAGTGTTCTTCAGTCCACATTTGTGTAGGTTGGTATAACCTCAACTTCAGGCAGGAATGTAAGGGCAACAAGTTTTTTTTTTATCATAAGGGCAGATATAAACGAGCTCTTGTACAGTGGATCAAAATACTTTCTTTGCAGATGACAGCATATTTTCTGTCCATGAAGGAGCAGACAACCTTGGATGCATGTTGTTGGAACATATCTTTTTATATTTATAGCTACTATGATCTCAAAGTTCATCAGCATGAGTTTCAATAATAACTGCATGTTTTACCTCCTGTCCTCACTCTGCATGCAGTCAGAGACTTTTCAGAGGCAGGAGTTAAACTAATTTCAGACAGAAGCATCTGCTAGAAAGTCCTGATAAGACCCCCACTGCGTTTTTCTGTCTTCCATGTTTAGATTCATAGGTTGGTACTAGGCTATCGGCCATAGGGCCCATACAAGCCTAGCCATAACAGTTCCCTATTTCTTTCCACAGTATTTACTTCTGTGGACCCCTGTCTAGCAGGTTGACGGACGTGATCCCCGGGGTGAATTTCCTATCTCCCATCCAATCATCAAGGTTCTTTTTGAAGAGGGCCAAAGAGGCACTCTGCTTGACATGTATGGGCAGTCTATTTCAGAGTCTGTAGAGTCTCTGGGGTCAGGAACCTATCCCTCCAGCATGTTTTGTTCATTGTGATGACAAGGTTTAGATCCCTGGAGCGTGTGTCTCTGAGGGATTGGGATTTCTTTAAGTGTAGCATGTCCAACAGCTCTAGGTTTGACATGGCCTTGTATGTTAAGCAGAGATCGCTTCTGAGTAGACAATATGTGACAAGAGTATAGGTCGAGTTTTTTTAGATGGTCAGCATAGGGCATCTGCTTTAGGCCTGTGATTCTTTTAGTGAGGTATTTCTGTGGCTTTTCTAGTTGTTGCAGATGTCTTGAGAGGTGCATACCAAATGGGGCGTTGTATTCTATAATGGGTCTAATGAGGATGAGTACAGTGGGACAGTGACCTCCTTTTTTCTGGATGAAAAGCCCTTAGTGATGAGGTATGCCACATAGAAGGCTTTCCTGACAGTTGCGGTGATGTGGTTATCGAAGGTGAGACCACTTTCCACCTGTGTCCCTAAGTCTCTTATCACACTTTCGGTGTTTAGTGTACTGTCACCTATGTGGTAATTCATGGGTACATGTTTTTTCCCAAAGGGGAGAACTATACATTTCTTGGCATTGAGCTTCAGCCCATGGTTCTGGCACCAAGCATCTGTTTCTGTAAGGCCCTTTTGTAGAATATCCACATCATTTGGGGATTCAATAATGGCTCCCAGTTTGCAGTCATGTACGAACTTTGTTAGCCAGAGTCCCTTAGGGTTGATCTGTACTTCAGAGAAGTAGATGCCAAACAAGAGCGGTCCCAGGACTGAACCCTGAGGTACTCCACTTGTCACTTGTCCGGAGCTGGATTTGGAGTCGGCTACTTTTACAGTGTGGGTTCTGTCAGTAAACCAGTTGGCAACCCATCGAGTGACATAGGGATTAATGCCCAGTAAGTTAATCTATGATTCCAGAGTGAGGAAAGGTGTCGAAGGCCTTGGCGAGGTCCAGATAGGCTGTGTGGACAACCTTACCCTTGTCCACGGCTCTGGAGACTGATTCGAAGAAGTCAATCAGGTTCAGGAGACAAGATCGGCCCTTCACGAACCCAAACTGCATGGGTTCCAGTGTTTGATGGTTGCCAATGTCTTTGTTTATAAGTTTCATGATAATACGTTCCATGGCTTTGCAGATCAGGCACATCAGACTGATGTGGGGGGTAGTTCCTGGGATCCAAGGTGGAGCTCCCCTTGTGGAGTGGGATAACTATAGCTGTGCGCCACTCACTGTGACCTACTGTGAGATGTTTTTTTTTTCTGGCAAGTTCAACACCAAGTAGTGATCGTATGACAGCAATGCCCTTCTCTGTAACTGAAAGTCCAAAAAAAAAAAATATATATAGGGCTTCAGGCCAAGTAACATGACTCTGAGGTCCGGTCATGACTTTCAGCCGAACTGCATGTATGAGTCCTATGCTTGAACATGTTGTTTATTTTGACCAAGCCATGCTTTACATGAAAATCTACTGCCAAGGTTGTTACATACAGCCCTTTTGGGTGGGCCTGGCAAGTTTACACAGGCAGATCACCACACAGCCAAAGGGTGGTCACAAGCAGACAGCATTCCCAATAGTTGTGCCAGGAATGGGTCCTGGTTACCAAAAGGCAGTCACTAGCAGACACCACTCCCAGCACTGGTTCCAGGAATGGGTCCTGGTAAACTTATTCTGGGCCAAAAGGCAGTCACTAGCAGACATCACTCCTGGCAGTGGGTCCAGGAGTAGGTTCTGGTAAACCTAATCAGGGCCAAAAGGCAGTCAGCAGTGGTTCCAGGAATGGGTCCTGGTAAACCTAATCTGGACAGGGACTTTTTAATTGATTTTCTACATTCATGAGGGCCCTCATTCTTTAGTATGCTTTTTTTTCCTGGCCATTCACCCAAGACATGGTCACCATGGGTGGCCTAAAAAGGAGCATGGGTTTCTAGGTGACAGAGCTGCAAGGTTCAATAGGGCACACAACCCACTCCACAATGGCAAGATGTGCTTATTTAAGTTCATATTTAATTTTGTTGTTGCACATTTTAACATTCAATTTAATTGCTGACATTTTGACATAAAACTCATAAAATGCCACTATTCTAGATCATTTCCTGAATGTAAGAGAATTATTAGTTCATTTTAACAAAAATATAATTGAAATTATTTCTTGTATTTTCACTTGAGTTTAAATATTGTGGCATCACTCTCTAGTCAGCATTTAACACATTTAAAACCAAATTCTACTTCTACCAGAAAATTACTGACAGTGTATTCAGTTAGGGTACGCTTTCTATTCTATCATTTAAAAACAGCACCCAAAGAGTGTTAACTAGATCCACAGACAATGGGTAACAACATACCAGTCACCTACAAAATGATAGACGTACCCCAGTGGTGTTACATTGACTTGAGACTGGGAAGCTTCTGCAGCTGATTGTACTGTTTGTTTCAGCTGGTTCACTGCCATATAGTTGATATTACACATTTCTAGCAACTAGATAAAAAAATAGGGTGGCAAATCAAAACTTTGCTTAACAGAAAAAGAATGATCTTTTACAAACTATTAACATAACAGGTACTCCTCCCACAATAATTCTTTATGAAGACATCTTATTCTAAGTTGAAAAGCACCCTTGACATCCAGCCACCTGGTTAATAAACAAATGAAAACAAACTAAATAAATAAAAAATAAAGCAACCACATTTGTTTCTGGGGATATTCTACCATATGGAAAAGAATTTGCCAATATAAGAACAAGTAACTCTTTGAATCAGACAATTTGGTTCTCGTTGGGCCTGCCCCTTATTTTGGAATACTTTAAGTCATATCCCTAAGCTCAGCAATTCCTTAGTCAAAATTTATTTTATTTATTTATTTGTCTTTTGTTAACTGGGTTAGTCCAGTTGGGCCAATGACCCATTTTCAGTGGGGACCCGAGGAGAAAAGCTCCACATAAAAAGGAAGAATACAAAAATTTTAACAATAGTAGAAATATAAACACCATATAATGGCAGACATACATGCAATATACAAATCAACAGATACAAATATGGAGAAAATTCAGAAGGTAACAAAGTGCGAAGGTTTTATACAGAAGATAAAAAATTATTGTTTCCTTATTAACATATCAAAAAAACCCCATAAAATATACATGATTAGAACTTGTGGGATTGAGCAGAAAGGTAAAGAAAAAAGTATTGGCAGTGAGGTAGAAATAGAGAATCAGAGAATGGATGAAATAGGTAGAAGATGTGCAAGAAAATGTTTTGGAGGGAAAAAGATGGTGAATAAAAGCATACAACCCTTTAGTTGTGTAAGAGGCGATGTGTGATAATTGCTATAGTTTCTTAAGACAGTGAATTAAGAAAAACAGCTGTTTAGTGGAGTAAGAGAGGTTATAAGTTATTTGTTAAATGTTGTTTAGGAAAAAGAGCATGTTAAGGACATAATAAGAGAGTATGAGTTAGGTGGGGTGGTGGCAAGAGCAGAACGGTGTAGTAGCAACAAGGTAGCTTTTTAGTTCTTTTTTGAAGAGCAAGGTAGATTTTATAAACTATTGAGAAAAATAACAGTCTATAGTAAGAAAACTGAAAAAAAAAATAAAAAGCTAAAATCCTTCAAGGTAGCTAAATTATTAATTAATCCACAATGGTTAAATTACTGGAAGGACTATTTCTGAAATGAAGACTCATTGTCTCAGTGGCCTGAAAGATGCCAGGAGTTCTAATCCAGGTCATTCAAGGCTAAAAATGTAAAACAAATGTAGTGCCAGCTTCACCCCTGTGACTTGTAAGTCCTGAAATATCTGAAGTGAATTCTTTATTCCCCCAATTATTTCTAAAGATCATTTACTGAAAATGCTAAGACCAAAAATATTTCCTCGATGGCACCTGACAATATACCTGGTTGTTTAACTAAGTGGTAAATATTCCTTTGCAGACACACTCAAACTGTTTAACATAAGTTTAGGTATCAGTTTTGTCCCTTGTAATTGATGCACTGCAGTCATGATGTCCTTCCGTAAAGGTGGCATTACAACCAACCTGGGTAATTACAGACCTATCAGCCTTTCAAGCCTCATCTGCAAAGCCAAGAAATGTATCATAACTGACCTCATAAACTGTGATATCAAGAATCTTATTAGACTTGTCCACCAACAGTCTGGCTTTATGAAGGGTAGATACTGGCTATTCAATCTGGTAAATTTCTTTGAAAGGGTTACAGAGGCTGTAGATGGTGGCCATATAGTGCATGCATCATGTGTTGACCTCAACAAGGCCTTCAACACCAGCTCTCATGCTGGCATCATATAAAAGCTAAATTTAAAAAAGTGACCCATGTGTGGTAAGATGGACAGCAAACTGGCTGAAAGAAAGAACCCACACAGTGAGAGTTGCTGATGCCTCCTGAAAAAGTACGAAAGTGACCAGCCGTGTCCTTTAGGGCTGACAGCTGGGAACTTTCCTTTTTGGTATTTACTTATCAGATCTCCAAGCAGAGAGCCAAGACCTCTGGGTAACAAAGTTTGCAGATGCCCAAACCCTGCAGAACAAGCTGTCCCTAGTAAACTCTCGTTTTACAAAAATCTCGTTTTACAAAAATGGACCCTCACTAAATGCTAGACAGTATGGCATCATCACTTTTGGTAGAAATCCCTCCCCTCATCATACTGTATAGATACACACCACTGCAAAACGAAAATGTAGTCAGGAACCTAGCCACTTGGGTTGGTAGCTCCCTGTCTTTTGACTGTCATGTGACAATGGCTGTCAGGAAGTCCTTTTATTTAGCCCAGCTAATTGCCAAAGGGATATCATCATGGTTTAAAGTGGCAATCATTACCTTATTCTCCATTACTGATCAGGCCAGTTATCTAGTATAATGCCCCCTTTTGAGATGTATCTCACTAAACACACCAAACAACCAGAAAACCCCCTAACTGAACAGACCACAGACTTAAAGTCACTGAGCTACCAAGACAGGCTGTAATCTCTGTCTCTTTATTCAGTGTATTACAGACTTTTGAAGAGAGATCTCTCTCTCATTTACTGTGCTGTTACAGAATCAGTTGTCCTGGATCTCCTGTATTTTCCAAGTCCAATATCTCCAGCAGTATTAGAACTAGGGACCTGTCTTCACCAAAATATAAATAAATAAAATATAGTAGAGGGAGAGGTATGTAAGTCAAGTCAAGTAAACTTTATTGTCATTCAGGCCATACAACAAAAAAGTGCACAGCTGAATGAAATTTCATTCTCCAAGCTCAAGTACAACATAAACAAGCATATACACAGAAACACACATAAGACAAATGCACATAAACAATAACAGAATCCAGACATCCCAAGGCACATAAGCTTTCTTAACCATGCTCAATTTCGATATTGTGACTACAGCCATCTTCACATCTACCAGCCCAACTCCAACGCCAGCAACAAATGAAGTCCCAGACTGGTCCCCTTTGCCATTCAGTGCAATTACTGCCATATGAAGGCCTGAACAGCCACAGTCAGACCAACGATCACCACCCGGCTTCACCAACCGGACCTTCCCAGCTTATTCCAATGCAGCAATGTCCCAAAAACCAGACCAGTCCATCTGCCCCAACAAAATTCAAAGTCTGCATCCAACATAATGATCGCAAAACAAAAACAAAGAAGGCAATCCGTGCTCTGATTCTTCTCCATCCACACCCATCGCAACTCTCCTCCCAAGGCCCTAACTACCATGACCAAACCACGATCCAAAATAAATCAAGCAGGCAATTTCAACTTTGATTCTCTGCCATCTGCACCCATCTCAAACTCACCTCCTGAGGCCCGAACTACCATGGCCAAGGCCAAAGCAAGCAAGGCAATCCCAACTTCGATTACTTTGTAATCTGCACTCAGCGCAGCTCTCCTCCAGAGGCCCGAAACTACCACGACCAGCTAACGATCCTAAAAACAAAGTAAAGCAAGGCAATCCTAGCAGACTGACCCAGACACTACAACCACATCCAACTGCACACCGATCAGACAGAACTGACTCTCTGACAGATCAACAAAAAAATTTTTACATAAACACATTCTACATAAAATTTTTACATAAACACAGTACACACATTGGGAGCCACAGTAGCCACTGCCACACAAGGCGTCACCATTTTCACAAATTTAAAACCCAGCACCTCTAAAAGGTTTGGAATAAACTTCCCCTGCATATTAAGCTGTGAGATTCACTATCTTCCTTTATAAAAAAAACAAGATGACTGGATGGATATTTTGTAAATTTACTTCAGGATTGACTGATGGTGTAATGGTTAAGGTGTTTGCCTTACAAACACAAGGTACAGGGTTTGAGCCTCACAAGAGATAATTGACTAGGCTTAAAATGTCTCACAAGGGCAGATAGCTTAGTACTTATCTATGAACCTATATGGCCTTCCTGCAGAAAAGAAGTGCAGCCCAAGGGAGGGTACTGACAAGGCTTGAATGGTCATCAGACTGACTGGCCTTGGAATATCTATGAATGTATAACACATCTAAGTGATCTTACGTTCACTTTTATTACTGTATTTGCTAACTAAGCACATTACAATAAAACCATAATAAGTTTAAAGAAAGTTCAGAAGTAACAGAGCATCAAAAGCCAATGTGAACAAATTAATGTTGAGGGGCCAATTGAAGTCAGCCAACAAGGAAGACTCATTCAACTAGTGGGCAGGGTGTTCCAGAGGTGTGAGGCCTGAAGATAAAAGAATAGTCTGGAAGAATCTAGCATTGCCTGAGAAATGTCCAACCTCACCACAGAGGCAGAATACAAGTCTCCTTGAACTGTAAGTTACCAGGAGTTATTTCAGGTAATGATAATCCAGGTCAGGTAAAGAAAAATGTTACCATGAAAACTTTAAAGATGATTCATGTCTGTGCAAACTCTGCAGAACTAGTGAACTCTATTGTTAATAAGAAGTACCTATAAGCAGGCTGTGGAGTTCAGCTGAACAAGTCCGAGCTAGGCAACCCTAGGTAATTGGAACTGCAGGAACAGCAGTAATTAAACCAGGAAGAGACCAAAAACATGAGTGGTTTTAGCGTGATCCTCAGGTGAAAGTAAGGGAAATTGGCTAGGCTTAAAATGACCTGCAAGGCCAGCCAGCCTAGTACTTGCCTATGAAAGCAGGTACTTATCCCAGGTTGCATTCCTTATGTGGTAGCAGGAGGACTTAACTACAACTGACACCTGGCCTTTGAGAGCTAGTCCAGTCATCCATGGTGATACCAAGATCTGAGAGGTACTGAGAAAATCCTCCTTATTCTCTCCCTAAATAAGGCAGGTGTTAAGACCCAAACAAACCCAAGGTGTTAAGATCCCAGTTCGTATTAGGCAGAGCCCCTTACTGACTCTCTTCAAGAGAAATCTTGATGAGTGGATGGGAGATCGTAAGTTTACCCCAGGGGTCACATCTGTGTCACTACTAGACAGAGGCACAGTATTCCAAATTTATTCTGTACATTTTTTGTACCATTTCATGGGGTGGCAAAAGCCACATCACTATGGCTAGGCTTACAAATGTCCCAGGGCAGATAGCCTAGTACTATGCTATGAAACTATGAAACTATGAAACAATTTGGTATGTACACCTGTGGCCACTGTCTCTGACTGTTATGTTTTAGAGGATTACTGTCTATCCAAAACAGGATGGACTGGCAGTAAACATTTGATCCTGAGGAAAGATGACAAATAATTGCATACCATCTGCATAGCAGTACAGTAACAGTAAAAACCTGTCCTCTGAATGTGTTCTCTCACAATAAGTATGTGCATGTAGAACAACAATTGACCAAGACTACATTCAAAATATTCATTTTAGATTGATCTACTATCCATACCTCTCAACCTCTTACCGCAAGAAATCTAGACAAAGCCTAAAATAATGGGTGGACAAAGACCCAAACTAGGGACAGAGTTTAAATATTGCTCTTATAAACTTAGACAATTGATAGAATAACAGGATTTATATTAGCATGCATTTTCTGAAGGCTATGAAATCTGAAACTCAAATGTATATCATTATTTAGTGACTTCATTCTTCAGTGATTTTTCAGAAAACCACATATTTTATAAGGAACAGATCAAAAATATGATGCAAAAATCAGGATAGTTGAGAGATATGCACTGCTTCACACATTAAGTAATTTCTTAAGATGAGTTTTAAGTGAAATTTTTGAAGTCTCATATGGAGTGATATCCTCAGTGGGGTTACTCTAGTGAGTTAATACAAATATATTATTTTTTCTGATATCAGTACTCCTTTGAATAAGTCAAGAGACCTCTCTGTCATAGACACAATATATCATTTCTTGAGGATCTGTATTCTGAGGAGTTAATCACAGGATCCTATGTCGAAACAAGTGTAGGGAGTCTTGAAGATTATCGCATCTAAAGCAGACGTCAATGACTTATGCCCTCATTTTGCAAAGCTGCATTGAGAACTACATAATGTTTATGAAAAAGCACTGCACACTTTTAAACAAGCATTAATGCTTTACATAAGTAATCCAAAGAGTGAAATGCACAAAAGAATGTATCTATAAGTTTTTATTCCAATTTTTGGTGGGTATTATAGTAATAAGACTATTTTTTGTAGCTATGTGACAGTTTACCATTACTGATGGGAGTAATCTTAAATAGTTCCCTTTACAGTACAGTAAAGCAGTTTTTTCCTTTTTTTGGGGGGGGATACAAACTGCA
Source organism: Protopterus annectens (assembly GCF_019279795.1). Lineage (NCBI taxonomy): Eukaryota > Metazoa > Chordata > Ceratodontiformes > Protopteridae > Protopterus > Protopterus annectens. Next base: position 1,678,962,436 of record NC_056729.1, read on the forward strand.
CAATGAATAGACGTAGTTGGTTGAATGGAAGCTCAGTAGTGATGCCTCCTGTCTTAGAACTCTGAGGTCTGGAGTTTGAGTTCAATGTCCGATTACGGTTGTTCTTCCTGTGGCTGCATAGATTTTCTCCAGATATTTTGTCTTCCTCTTAATATGCATCCTTCGTCACCATGAACCCCTCCCCCCTTTTCCCATTCTTTTCTACAAGGAGTTGGAGTATTGTGACAACATTCACTTCTTCTCTAGATTCACTGCGATTTTCCTACATTCTTTGACATAGTGTGCATCCCTTGTTCCTGTATACTGTACATGAAGCTACTAGAATTAAAATTATACCTCAAAGTCCGAGATGATGGCAGTTTGCTGTCTGCCAGTCAGGGGGGAGCAGCTATCTCATGTGCAGGAGTTTTTGGTGTCTTACAGTGTCGCTCATAGGTGAGATCAGAGGTTATTGACACTGACCAGTGAATGGATGCAGTGATAGCAGCACTGTGGACATTTATAGTAGTGCCATGCTAAAGTCCAGGCTGAATCATAGGTTAAAGTTATTGATTTAACAGCTGGTCAGTATCCCCACCTTCCAGTATGATCCTGAGCTTTGAGTAGTATCCCATTGGATTTGGTCATATATTAAAGTGACAGGAATTAGGTTTCTTTGCAGTGTTGATGAAATTATTCCCCTTAATAGAGTGAGGAGCCGTGCAATCCAGGAAAGATCTCAGACTACAACTTCTGCTCCTAAAGGGTTTAAAGGAGTCAGCTGGGATAATTTGGACATACACTTATGTATCTCCTTATCCTTTAAACATACAAGCAGCTTTCCCGTTTCAAGACAAATCTAAAAAAAATATCTGTTTGACTCCTGGACCGGTCCTTGCACAATCCTCATAACAGATGCATTACCACCTACTTACTATAAATATGTCTTTTACACTGTGGATCACTAACATTTCCAGATCTTAGCGGGTAGTAGCCGACACTTACTACATTTATTTCCTCTCTAGTGCCCTTCCATAATGTTCTCATATCGCTAATACTAATCAAGTCTCTCCCAATGTCCTTATTTTTCCCTCCTGCACATTACTACTCTCCATCATAACGGAATTCTCTAGTTTTTCTCGCTCCCAAATATGAGAAATAGTCAGTATTTTGAATAACTATGTGTTAATTTACTTGACATGCACATCCGCGGTGGTGCAGCGGTAGCGTTGTTGCCTCACAGCAAGAGGTTCTCCCGTTCGATTCTCGGCTGGAGTGCGGGGAGTGCCTTCTGTGTGGAGTCTGCATGTCCACCCTGTGGTTGGGTGGGCATTCGAAAGACATGCGTAAATGGGCATGCCTTAGTTGAAGGTTGAACGTCGAGCTGGCACCTCGGCGTTCGTAAAAATCTACTGCCAATCATTAGCGGACTGGAGTTCCGCTGTGGTGACCCCTAACTGGGAAAAAGCCGAAAGACAAACAACAACAACAAACAATTTACTTGACATGCATTAGCTCCTCCTGCAAAGTGTCTTGCAACTTGCAGTGCATGTTGCATCCTTGATCACAGTTTCTCCTAGCAATTTTCTGTAAATGAATTTCAATCTGTTGTGGGGGCTGTTATCCCCTTGTATATAAGGCACACCTCAATGCATTGTAAAACATTTTATCTGTTGTGGGGCTTTTCTCCTTTTGCATATAATTACTTATCAGCTATTTTAAAATTATTTTATGTGTGCTTGCGGGGCCTTCGCCCAAACTCATTATAGAATATGTATCCTGTTGCAGAGCTTTTCTCCCCTTGTATATAATTACTCATCAGCTCATTATAAAATATTCAATTTGATGGGGGCTTTTCTCCCATTTTATATAATTATTCATCAATTATTGTTTAAATGTTTTGAATCTGTTGTAGAGCTTTTCTCCCCAGGCATCCACTGAAAATGGGCCATTGGCTCAGTCAGACTTTCCTGGTTACCAAAGGACAAATAAATAAAATAAGGATGCCCTTTGGTTGCCTCTCACAGGAGGTGTGAAGAGGAATGGCCTAGTGGGAGGAATACCCTATGGTAACATAAGACTAGGCTTATTAACATCCTCATAAATCAATAGTCAGAAAGCACCTATCGACCTATAAAAGTTATGCAAATATATTTCATTACAGTCAAATAAGGTGAAACATGGTCTTAAGAGTATATAGAAAATATACACTGTTGCCCTGGGGTATGAGACCATATCATCCACATTCAAACATGTTCCACTTTGAACAACCACAGAGCAGAGTTACAGAGCCTAGGTTCCCAGTACCTTCCACACATCACTCTAAGATCAGTGTCTTCCAATACTACTCATACCACACGCACACACGCACACACGCAGGCACACACGCACACACACACACACACACACACACACACACACACACACACACACACGCACACACGCACGCACGCACGCACGCACACACACGCACGCACACACGCACACACGCACACACACACACACACACACACACACACACACACACACACACACACACACACACACACACACACACACACACGCACGCACACACACGCACACACACACACACACACACACACACACACACACACACACACACACACTTTTCAGGGAATGTTACCAGTATTACAGCCTGCTTTCTCTGACCCTAGTTAGTTCACTGTCATCATTCCAGATACTGCCAGAAAAACTTTGTTACTGTTCCATTCTTAAAATATGAGCCAAATGAAAAAATGTACAAAACTGAATGTAGATTAGCTGAATAGCCAAGTAGCCTGTATTTTAGAGGTGGGAGCCACAGCGGTATACCAACAGACAGAAGTATTCTTTTCAATTAATAAATAAATAATATGAAATGAAAATGTTTAAACTTAAACAATAAAATACTTTAGTAATAGTACACAGTCCAGACTAGAAGTTATAACCAAAAAAATGCTGCAATGCCAATCCAAAATCACTGTATTTATTAAAAGTTTAACACTTTCATCCTGTTGTCATCAGATCTTCATCAGAACACTCAAGAAAGTAAACCCAAGTACTTTTATAAACATTCAAGTGTCATGTGATTGCTTCTTTCTTCAGGTCCAGTAAATAATAATGTGCAGGGTAGGAATCGATTACATGAAGTCCATGATTATCTACAGCAGTGAGTTTCTGTCAGGGTTGTTTTGGGGGGTCTTCTTTCAGCTTTCTTCTCCCAATTCTATGAAGCCAGAGAACCTCATTTATTCAAGTTGTGGAGAGGATCCTTTGCCTGTCCAGTAGCATTTCACTATATAAATCCAACGAGCAGCTTTCTTCAGGCTCCATTTTCTAACTGCAACCTTAGGAAACAGTCAGAGCATTTTTCTCATTGAACAGCCTTGAAAGAAATTACTATATTATCAAAATAACATTCTATTAAACCATCAGAGAGGATAGCATTATTGTAACACCAGATTTTTGTCTTGCTCCCTTTTTGCAATCTAAGTAAGTTGCGTTCAATGGAAGTTGAAAAGGTGATGCTCCAGTACCCTAACTGGAGTGGACTGACTAGGCAAGTGTTGCTCCTTTTAAACCTTTGTAAGCTTAAAAATAGTTTTATTGGATCCCACATCACTCCTTGCAAGAGTCTTTCTACCGTCCACCAGAATAGGCTATAGACCCTTCACGTAGCTTGGAGCAGTGACTGTCTGCAGACTACCCACCATGGTTCCACCTCTGCTTGCTGCCTCTTATACACCCTCTTATCATTGTGGACATTTGTATCGTCCATGCTCCATTTGATTCCATTGAAGGTATTTAACCCCAAGACCTGGGTTCTACTTAGTGACCCCCCCCTTTGTCTATGGAACCTGCTGTGTGGTGACTTAAGCTGTCCCCATGGGCTCCCTCATAGCAGTGTTTTGTGTCCCCTTCTCATACAGGTGTAAATTGCTGGCAACATAGAAGTCACCCTTTTTATCCTCGCAGCAGATGTACATTCCTTTTCTGCCAACCAGATTTGCATGTCTCCAGGCAAAGTACTGAGTGCTTCATCCTTCAATATAGAACCTTCCAGTACTTCAAAAGTAATAACTTGGCATGCACTCACCCACCTGTGAAATGAGTGCTTAGATGTGCATTGAATGCATTCCCCTCTATCTTCTGCTTATGGTGTATACTTTGTTTTCTGTAAGCTTCAGGTGTTAGTTTATAACAATATAACATTCACACAAGCCATGTTTTACAGTCACATAATTTAAATGATCCTCATTACTTAGCTTATTTACAGTATGGAACGACCTGCCTGTGAACAGAAGGGGTTAACATTTATTTATTTATATACTTGCTTAATTATCGGGATTGTCTGTCTGGTCATAAGTTGTCTGTATTCACTGGAGGTCCAGGGAGCTCTAAAAGCCTCACCCATTGCCCCTGGTGAGATTTGGTGACCATTACAAAACACATTCAAATGCCTGAATAAAGTAGTAAAATTATCCCCTTGTTTATACTGAGGACACAAATTACTACTGACCTTAGCTACTAAGAATGGCTTTACATCCCTATTAACTATGTGGACCTGATGAAGGACCAGAACTTTACTTTCATGTTAGCACTGCCTTTCTCTTCCTTCTCTCTGTCTGAAGCTTCAGCCTCTCTCTGTTCTTGCTCTTGGCTGCCCTGAGTCATTTCATTTCACCTCCAGCAAAGCCCCCCCCCATCTCCTGCCTACCATACTAATGAGTGTAAATCCTACCCCCAACCTTGCTCTTAGGAAAAACTCTTTCTGTAACACTACCACTACCACTATTCAGACAAACCATGCCTGTGGTTTAGGAGTTTTTGTTTGATTTATTTGATTGTGTTTTTGTGTAAAATGATCAGAGAAGTAGAGTATTTGTTTTTTTGTGATTTATTTTATGTGGGTTTGAGTGTTTTTGATGGTATTTTGAGTATCAGTATATTGATGTGCTGACATTATGAACTGTTGGTCTTTTTGGTCACTCTTTTGCATGTCTGAAATTTTGAAATGTCGATTTTTAGCTGTAATCATATATCTTTGTATATATAACGTATGTATATATGTATATGTGTGTATATGTATATATATGTATATGTGTGTATGTATATATATATATATATATATATATATATATATATATATATATATATATATATATGTATATGTATATATATATATATATATGTATATAGATCCACTTGTACATAACTGAACTCAAATGCACTGAATTTAATTTCCACTGAGACCACAATACCTAATTTTTCAAAATATTGAAAATTCATTTGTGAGTCTCATTATGCTGAAAGCTTACAATGCTGTCTTAATTTTGGATTTGAAAAGGTCTTTTTTTTTTCCGGGGGCAAACTTTTTTCCGGGCCTTTTAAGTTCCCTCCCTTAAATTTTGCCTGTATTTCCCCTTTTGGGGAAGAAAGTTAGTTTTTTTTCCCCCGGGGAAAAAACAATAGGGGCCAAGGACTGAGCCCTGTGGGACACCACTTGTAACCGGCTTGAAGTCTGACATGGCTCCAGCAACTCTAACCCTGTGGGTTCTGTCCTTTAGCCAGTTTGCAGCCCATCTTGTGACATATGGGTTTACATTTAAGCTGGTAAGTTTCTCTATGATACCGAGTGGGGTATTGTGTCAAGCTTTTGCAAGGTCAAGGTAGGCTGTATGGACTGCCTTTCCTCATCAATGGCCTTGGTAACTGTTTCAAGAAGTGACCAAGTTCAAAGGCAAGATCTGCCCTTGACAAAGCCAAACTGGGTTGGGTCCAAGGTCTGCAAGTCCCCTATGTCCTTGTTTATGAGTTCCATTATGATCCTCTCCATAGCTTTGCAGACCAGGCTTGTTAAGCTTATGGGGCAGTAATTACCAGGGTCCGTAGAGGCACCGCCTTTGTGGAGTGGGACCACAGTTGCCGTACGCCACTCCTTGGGCACATATCCTGTGGTAAGGCTAAGATTAAACAGCTGCCTTATGTGCGGGTTTAGTTCTTCATTGAGTTCATGTAGCACACAGCTGGGGACACCATCCGGTCCCATTGATGCTGTTTTTAGCTTTAGAGAGAGCAGCTTTCACCTGCGCATTTGAGATGTCTGGGAGGCTACACTCTGTTGGGATAGTTATCTCTCCTTTTGGGGGGGAGGGGGGTGAAGTTTGCGCTGAACCTGTCTGCCAGTATGTTGGCAATGTCTGTGGGTTCACTGATTTTTTTTATCATTTTGGACTAATTCTGAGCATATCTGGGAGTTTCCACCCAGGTTTCTGACATAGCTGAAGAAGGCCTTATGATTGTCTTTTGAATCTATGGCAATTTTTTTCTCAAAGTTGGCCTTGGATGATTTTATGAGGGATCGTAGTTTCTTGCTAGTACTGATCAAAGATGCCTTCCCTTTTTGGGATTTTGCTCTATCATGTAATAGCTTTCTCCTCTTATTGTAAAGTTTGTTTATGGCTGGGGTCCACCAGACTGGACGTTTGCCCTTGGTGGAAAGAGTCTTGGTTTTATTTGGGATTGCCTGATCCATGCAGTCCTGAAGGTGTTCATAGAAGGCATTTGTAAGGGCTTCCACAGCTTGGGTTGTGGTTTCCATTGGCTCGGGGGCCTTGAAGGATACCACACCTGTCTTGAGTAGTGTGAAGTTTGCTTTAGAGAAGTTCTTCACTGTGGTCTTTTTTGTTTGGGGTGGGGGCGGGATGTGGATTTCTAGTGAGATTACTTTATGATCTGATCTCACCAAAGAGGGATATACTTCCGGTGTGGAGCATTTTGTCCCCATGTTTGTGATGATGAGATCTAGTATATTTTCTCCTCTTGTGGGGACGGTGACTAGTTGTTCCATGGCATTTGAATTTATGAACTCCAGGAACCTTTGGGCTAGAAAGTTGGGGCTTAAGTAATGTTCCCAGTCTATATTCGGTAGTTGAAGTCACCCAATATGATGGTGTTTGGTGATACATTTATACCCTCCAGTGTCTTCAGGAAGGCTGTGTGGGTTTCCTGAGTTTGAGAGGGTGGCCTGTAGCATGCTACAAATTGTAGAGCAGTTTTGCCTATGGTTAATTGCACCTGGATGGTTTCGATGCTTAAATGCGTAGCCACCAACCTGGAGGTGTGGGTATCCTTGATGAATATGGATACACCCCTCCTTTTGTGGTATGGGGGTTTTGGGGCCGGCATGATATGAGGTAAAACCTGATAGTGCCGGGGTGCTCTCAGGAGCCTTGAACCAGGTTTCAGTCACAGCACAGACATCGATGTTCTCCATACTGAGAAGGGACTCGAGTGCGTGCATTTTGAGATTTAGACTTCTGGCATTGAGCAGCATTACCCTTAGTTTCTTCCCGTTTTTGTTTTCTAGGGTGGTAGGTTTAGAATTTGAGCCTTGCCTAAAAAAGGCACTATGGGGGTGGCAAGAGCCTTAGCCAATATCTGGAATCCCAGGGGTGACAGGTGCAAGCCATCCCTTGCAAAGCAGCGTGTCAAGCATGTCATCCCAAGCAGACAGACACTGGATCCCCTTTGAATGACACCAGGAATTAAGCCAATTGTTAAAGCTGATCATCTTGTCAGTATATTGTGGCATTATTTGTGGTGAAGGAAGGATACTGCTCAGGGTCAGGGTCATACCTGCCTGGGCTACATAATCAGAGAGCTCCTCAATGTCTCTTTTCATGTAGTCCAGGGAGGTACGTCTCAGGTCGTTCACACCAGCATGGACAATGACTGTGTCATACTTGTACTTGCCGTGGAGTGACCTGAGTGCTTGTGTCATGTGGAGGATTCTAGCACTCGATAGGCAGCTTACCGTGACCTTCTCCTTGTTCAGCCTGGTGAGTGGGACGTCAGTGTGTCTGACTATGGAGTCACCTATGACAAGTATGTTTGGTGTTGTATTTGGCCTTAAGGGCAGTGACTGCTTTGCACACTGATTTTGTTTTATATGTGTTGTTTGTGTGGTGTCTTGAGTTTGCAGTTGCTTGGGTGTCTGCTTTGGGGGCCTTTGCTGTTTAGGTAAATTTTTACTCAGAGCCTCCGAGTATGTCTTAGTGTGTTTATGTGTTTGATTCAGTGGTGTGGTTGAGTTATGTGAGACTTGTATTGTGGTGTGTGTAGTTGCCTTCTCCTCCTGCCTGGTCTTGCCAGTCCTGAGTTGAGAGAGCTCAGCCTCCAGTTTGGCTAAATAGCTGCATCTCTCGCAAGTGTTAGTGTTATGTGGGAGGAGGAGAGGGTTGTCCGTGTACATGAGGCCGTGTACGAGTGGGGTATTGTGTCGAAAGCTTTTGCAAGGTCAAGGTAGGCTGTGTGAACTGCCTTACCCTCATCAATGGCCTTGGTGACTGTTTCAAAAAAGTCGACCAAGTTCAAGAGGCATGATCTGCCCTTGACAAAGCCGAATTGGGTAGGATCCAATGTCTGTAGGTCCCCTGTGTCTTTATTTATGAGTTCCATTATGATCCTCTCCATAGCTTTGCAGACCAGGCTTGTTAAGCTTATGGGGCGGTAATTACCAGGGTCCGTAGAAGCACCGCCTTTGTGGAGTGGGACCACAGTTGCCGTGCAGCCACTCTTTGGAGTGTATCCTGTGGTAAGGCTAAGATTAAATAGCAGCCTTATGTGTGGGTTTAGTTCCTCATTGAGTTCATGTAGCACACAGCCGGGGACACCATCCGGTCCCATTGATGCTGTGTTTTTAGCGTTAGAGAGAACAGCTCTCACCTGGGCATTTGAGATGATTGGGAGGCTACACTCTGCTGGGATAGATATTTCTCCTTTTGGGGGGGAGGGAGGGAAGAAATTTTCACTGAACCTGTCTGCCAGTATGTTTGCAATGTCTGTGGGTTCAGTGATTTTTGTATCATTTTGGACTAATTCTGAGCATATCTGGGAGTTTCCACCTAGATTTCTAACATAGCTAAAGAAGGCCTTATGATTGTCTTTTGAGTCCTTGGCGATTTTTCTCTCAAAGTTGGCCTTGGATGATTTTATGAGTGATTGTAGTTTTTTACTAGTATTGATCAGAGATGTTTTCCCTTTTATGGATTTTGCTCTATCTTGTAGTAGCTTTCTCCTCTTGTTGTAAAGTTTGTTTATGGCTGGGGTCCACCAGATCAGCTTGCCTTTTGTGGAAAGGGTCTTGATTTTATTTGGGATTGCTTGATCCATGCAATCCTGGAGGTGCTCGTAGAAAGCATTTGTAAGGGATTCAGCAGCGTGGGTTGTGGTTTCCAATGGCTCAGGGGCCTTGAAGGATACCACACCAGTCTTAAGACGTGTGAAGTTGGCTTTTGAGAAGTTCTTCACCGTGGTCTTTTTTGTTGGGGGTGGGGGCGGGATGTGGATCTCCAGTGAGATTAGTTTATGGTCTGATCTCACCAATGAGGGATATACTTCCAGTGTGGAGGATTTTGTCCCCATGTTTGTGATGATCAGGTCTAGTATATTTTCACCTCTTGTGGGAATGGTGACAAGTTGTTCCATAGCATTTGAGTTTATGAACTCCAGGAACCTTTGGGCTAGGGTATTGGGGCTTGAGTAATGTTCCCAGTCTATGTTTGGGTAGTTGAAGTCACCCAATATGATGGTGTTTGGAGAGACATTTATACTCTCCAGTGTCTTCAGGAAGGCTGTGTAGGGTTCCTGAGTTTGAGAGGGTGGCCTGTAACATGCTACAAACTGTAGAGCAGTTTTGCTTATGGTTAATTGCACCAGAATGGTCTCTGATGCTTCGTGAGTTGCCACCAGCCTGGAGGTTTGGGTATCCTTGATGAATATGGATACACCCCCTCCTTTTGTGGTACAGTCCGGGTTTTGGGGCCGGAACGCATGAAATGAGGTAAAACCTGATAGTGCCGGGGTGCTCTCAGGAGCCTTGAACCAGGTTTCAGTCACAGCACAGACATCAATGTTCTCCATACTGAGGAGGGCTTCGAGGGCGTGCATCTTGAGATTTAGACTTCTGGAATTAAGCAGCATTACCCTTAGTTTTTTTCCATTATTGTTTTCTAGGGCGGTGGGTTTAGAATTTGAGCCTTGTCTAAAAAAGGCACTATGGGGGTGGCAAGAGCCTTTGCCAATATCCGGAAACCCAGGGGTGACAGGTGCAAGCCGTCCCTTTAGGAGTTTTTGTTTGATTTATTTGATTGTGTTTTTGTGTAAAATGATCAGAGAAGTAGAGTATTTGTTTTTTTGTGATTTATTTTATGTGGATTTGAGTGTTTTTGATGGTATTTTGGGTATCAGTATATTGATGTGCTGACATTATGAACTGTTGGTCTTTTTGGTCACTCTTTTGCATGTCTGAATTTTGAAATGTCGATTTTTAGCTGTAATCATATATCTGTATATATATGTATGTATATACGTATATGTGTGTATGTATATATGTATATGTGTATGTATACACATATATATATATATATATATATATATATATATATATATATATATATATGTATGGATCCACTTTACATAACTGAACTCAAATACTGAATTTAATTTCACTGAGACCACAATACCTAATTTTCAAAATATTGAAAATTCATTTGACGGAGTCTCATTATACTGAAAGCTTACAATGCTGAATTTCAAAATACTGAAAT